>NW_019170463.1:87115-206412 GCF_001890805.1 Aspergillus glaucus CBS 516.65 | reverse complement strand
CCCCCCCCCGCATTTTTCTCCGGCTCCCCACAGACCACCCAGCGCGCCACGCTAGCCCGCATGCGACAATGGATATACTGAGGAAGAATTTGAATAGAACCTGCTCTATGGCCATAAAAGAGATTCAACAAGTGCCCTCTGGCCTGGCTATCTGGCCTAAGGATGGTCTAAGCCTGCATCTTCTCTCAGAACAAAAACCGGCCCTGGAACGCCTTATACAGGGAGCCAGGGCAGAAGTCGAACAGAAATGGGCCATCTTCGCCCTACCAATGGCACCCCAGCAGTACACCAGCTATGATGGGACCCAAGTGCCCATAACCGAGCAGATGGCTCTGGATGAACTCAAGCTTCAGACAGGCCTGTCCCCTTCAAAGTTCTACCGCTCAACCAAGAACCCGCTCTCCAGCACCCTCATCATGGCTATCCCTGAAGAACAGGCCAGAGCAGTCCCTAAATGGACCAACCTCTTTGGCAGGAATATACAGATCAAGCTGAAGCCCTTCCGAACCCGTATAGAGCATTGTACACAATTCTGGGACTATCACAACCCCCGGACCTGCACCCGCACACCCAGATGCCGCATTTGCAGCAAAAGGGACCACACTGAGGAGATACATTCCTCTACCAAGGATGAGGAAACACCAGTCCCTTGTTGTGCCAAAGCTAGTTATTAGCATTCCGGGCCTAGCCCCTAACAAAAGCAGACTATACAATCGCGGATAAATATTAGCAATGCAGACTTTCGTCCAGCCCACCTCATACATCCGGCAGCCATTAATCGGAGGATAGGATTCATCCTTCTCCTCTTCACAGCTATGTCCCTTGTCAGAGGATATCGCTATGGAGGGGTGTTCTATGGATGATGTTAGGCGGTATTGTCCCCTTTCCTCTCCCTTTATATATTGTGTATACACTGGGCTAATGATGGATGCTAGACGACACCGGAAGCTAATGTACTCTCCATATGGTGATCGTTCTCGCGCCGTCGCCTTCCGGGTCATAGTCCAGGAAGCCGGTGCGGACAAAGTCTTTCAGCCGCTCCATGAATTGAGTCCATCGCGAGGAGTTGTCATGGTAGTAGCAGGTGCGGTAGATAAAGAAGCCCCCTTTTTTTTTAATATTTATTTTTTATTTTATTTTTTATTTTATATCAGGGATGTTTTTGAATCTTGAAAGGTCTTCGAGATATTCTTGGATGCAGGTGGCATCGGTACGGTTATACATGCGGAGGACTACCATGGTGTTGGAGTATACGATCGAGTATCTCTGATGGCAGAGATTTGGACTCCTTCTGTCGTCTTTGACCGCCCACCAAGTGAGCCAATCGGTAATACATAACTACGAAGATGAACCAAGGATAGAGCCGTACAAACCCGTAGTAATGCAAGTGTCCGAAGGCAAGGAAAACACCGAGGGAAGAATATCGCGAAGACCAAAGTAGAACAAATCGAGAAAAGGTATCAATTCGATTCCGAATTCACGAGTCCGGAAAAATAACTGAATGGGAAAACTCGTTCATTAAAACTTTTTTTCATTTCATAATCGAACTCCCATTCTCAACCACGCCATGCCATTTGCCATTGCCATTACAGCAAGCAACCCAATTCCTCACTTAAAAATTTTTTCGTTATCTCGTTCCGTTCCCGGGAAGAAATTCCATTTCTATTTGTCGGGGAAATAAAACAACACGGATGGGAAATAAAAAAGGACATCGAGTAAAGGGATCAAGATAGCGGAAATTTTTAGTGACCACCAACACGACGGGCCTCGGCGATGACGGTTTGCATGTCCTCAACCTTTCTCTTGCCACGGGAGAAGGTACCGAGCTGTAGAAAGAATGTTAGCTATGTTCGTTGTGCTTGACAATGGGGTTTGGGCTGGTTGGTTTAGTTGCTGTCCTGCTGCTTGCTCGATGTCGGTTTTCGGTGTCGTACCGCGTTGTCGGGGGCCGTAGATACCGTTGTCGAATGGGCGTAGTATCCGTCACGTACATGTCGGGACGTCGGATTGTACGGTCATCAAAGTCGTAGAATCGTATCCATCGTCGGGAAGACCGGAAATACTGTCGAATATTTTCCTCCGAAAAACCAAACCGACCGAACGAGCAACAGGACAAGAACCACTGCACCATCCAAACCACCGGAACCAAAACGTACCCTCTTCTTAGCGAGCTTACGAGCGCGCTTGTCCTGAGTGTTTCTCAGGAGTTCGATGATACGGCGCTCATAGGGGGCAAGACCGACAACCTCGCGGGTGATCTCGCGGACGAAGGCAGTGCGGCGGGAAGACTGGCCCTTGGTGCGGCTGATCTTGGTCTTGGGGGTGTTGAAGGGGGTGGTTTTCTGTAGACGAGATCCAGGTCAGTAAAGCGTTTCGGGGATTTTGTTGGTTTTCGAATTGATAAGATTTCACGCTTCATCCTGCCAATTCGAACCGGGAATATTTGGTCGTTCGCGATGATCCCTTCACACAGCAAAAACCTCTTTTTCCTCCCTGATTCTTTATCCCCGGGGACTCATCGCAAACAAAACCAAATCCCTCCGAGCTCGACCTGGGGATACCGCGGGAAAAAATCCAATCCAACACAGAAAAACGAGAGTAACACGGGGAGAATCAACGTACGTGGCCCTTGTTGAGACCAACCACGATTCCGGAACGTTCCTGCGCCATCACGACGGTTGATGACTTGGGGTTGGCGACGACGGTGGTTGCTGAAGGGAGTTGTCGAAGTCGAAGGCTCGTCGGTGCGGTTGGATTCGCGATACACTTTACGGATTTTTGGTTGGCCGCCCGCCGTAGTGCGTAGCGAGGTGTAGGGCTTAGGGCATGTTCTGTGATTGGTTGACTTTATTTCCGGATGGGGTTAGCGTAAATTACCGGATTGGGACATACAACTACGAAGTACATTAACATCATATATGCGTTGCTATACGGCACTTACAGGATATTCTAGCAGAATGGAATTTTTCCTGTTCAAGGATGGCTTGCTACCATGAGTTGCCAACACAAGGGATGTACAAGTAGAATTTCGGGGTCCTACTCCGTACCAAAGAGCATCATGAACATTATTTTGACTTTCATTCGACCGGGGAGTACGGAGTAGACTGCTTCACTAAGACAGCTTTCTATTTTGATAACATCTTTCAAGGTGGTTTGTCCCGGCACCATGGTGATCCTTCGCAGGCACAATTGCACCGACGCAACTTGTATTCGAGAACATCTTCTACGCATCAATGAAAAGAAATGGGGCTTCTTCATCTACCGCACCTGCTACTATGATGATCCTGGGCGATGGAATCGGTTCATGGAGCAGCTCAAGGGATTCGCCCGCATCGGCCTCCTCAACTATGACCCAGAAGGCGACGGTGCGGCAATCATTGATGACCTGGAATGGAATGTCCAAGACGATCCCGCTATGGAGGGATGTCCGGTAGATGATGTTAGGTGGTTAGCACCATTCCCTATCCACTGTTTCTCTGTGCACCATGAATCAACCTAGCTAATGAGATAGACTACACCGAGATCTGATGTGCTCTCTATACGGCGCATTTAAACCTGCGTTTATCCGTCATAAACACCCAATATTTCATCGACAAGGAATCTGTAGATTCTGTTCTAGCAGGGCCAGCGCCAGGTACTTGGCGGGCCATAAATTATCGCAATCCAACAGCATATGTCATTGCCATGAATATGCGGTGGTGGGACCGCCAGGAAGAAGAAGCCAGACGTGGTCCCCAGCCTGACGATGACGATGATGATGATGAGGAAGGGGAAGAGTGTTATCCTTTGATCAATGGCTGTCAGAGGTATAATGTGGGCTGGACAAAAGTCTCCGTCTCTGAATTGTACCCGAGATTGTATAGCCTTCTCGTGGGTAGCGATCTTTGGCGTGTTGTCTATAAACGGCCGCCAAAGATCTCGACAGGAGGACCATAATGTTCGGAGATCAGGGTTTCTGTTTGAACGGATCTTTTAGTCTGGAATGCTCAGAGGTGACGTTCGTTTTCATTTTCAGGTCTAGTTATTTAATTAGAGCGGAATTCTCACTTGTCGTTTTCCTCTATATCCTATCGTATTATTATCCATTCTCTTCCTTCCTTTTCTTTAAGTACCTGCTTGATATGCGTCTGTATCATTTGCCAGCCTGAGCCGACTCACGATGATCATCCAATCACTCGACTGGTGAGATCTTCGGCGGTCGTGCATAACAAACACGCCACAGATTCCCATGCCCCGAGAGAAGACTATACAACCTCGGGATAAACTGATTGACGGAGACTTCATCCAGCCCACATCATACAATCGACAGCTGTTGATTGGAGGCCAACCCTCATCCACCTAGCCATCACCATTACCCTTATCGTTATGATCCAGGCAATCCCCCCACTGGATATCAATAATGATGATATATGCAGTTGGGTCAATAAGATCCTGGAATCTCCAGGTCCCTAGTGCTGGACTTGAAAGGACAGAGTCAACAGACCCCCTTTGTCAGCCAGTATAGGGTGTTTATCGCGGGCATAGAGCGCATTAGATCTTGGTGACGTCTATCTTCATCGTCAATACATACATTCGTCTCCCTTTTATAAACACAAAATACTGGTACCGTCTAACATCATTCACAGAACATCCTTCTAAAGCCGGATCCCCCTGGACGTTCCACTCAAGCTTATCAATAATCGCCGCGCCATCCCCTTCAGGATCGACACTTGAATCAAGGAGCTTGGTGGAGGCGAATTCCTTCAACCGCTCCATGAATTGAGTCCATCGCCCGGGGTTATCATGGTATTAACAGGTGCGGTAGATGAAGGAGCCCCATTTATCTGCACGGCCGGATTCAAGATATCCGCGAATGTTGGTTGCATCATTGCGGTTCCGTCTGCGACGGATGACTACCATGGTGCTGATTGACTTGATGTATCTGGTAATTGGATTTGACCAGAGATTCCCGGATGATGTCTTTCGTCACATGAGTCTTCTGGCGAAAGTTTGGTGCCACCCTTGATGAATGGTTCAGATCTATACTAGGTACGGAGTACTAGGTCTCAATGATCGAAGATGCAGGCAATTACCGGAATTCATTAGGGCAAGCATAGTTATGAGGAGTTCATTGAACAGACACGCCCGGGTTACTGATCATTATCAATACCTTACGGTTACTCTCGAAACAGACCTTCGTTGATTCAATATACCACATATACCAGCTGCTGCTCATAGTCACGCTCACTCCCCCATCGGCTTAAACGAAACCTCAACCGGCTCACCCCCAATCCCCCTCCTCTTCGCCTCCTCCAAAATAGCCACAGCCGCCGACGCACCAACCCGACTAACCCCCAAACTCCTAACATGCAACAAATCATCCAACGTCCGAACACCCCCAGCCGCCTTAATCTGGACCCCCTTCCCAATATTCTCCTTCATCAGCTTCAAATGCTCAATAGTAGCGCCCTTGTAGTTGTATGATCCATCCGCTTGCTTCACGAATCCATAGCCTGTGGATGTCTTGACAAAGGCGACGCCCACTTCTGTGCAGATCTTGCATAGCTGGATGATATGTTCTGGTTTGAGGTAGTCGTTTTCGAAAATGACCTTGAGAGTCGCCCCGTTGTCCACGACTGCCTTGTTGATCTGCTCAATCTCACCCCGCACATAACTCCAATCACCACTAAGCACCTTGCCCACATTCACAACCATATCAATCTCAGCGCCACCAGCCTTTGCAGCCGCAGCAGCTTCAGCGACTTTAATCTCAGTCGTGCTGTTTCCATGGGGGAACCCGATCACAGGACAGATGAGGACGTCGGTGCCGTCGAGTTCTTGTTTTGCGAGCGGGATTTGGTAGGGTTTTATGCAGGCCGTTGCGACGTGGGTGTCGCGGGCGGTTTGGAGGCCTGAGAGGACGTCGGCATCGGTTATGGTGGGGTGGAGGAGGGAGTAGTCGATCATTTTGGAGATTTGGGGGAGGGATACGGTTATGGTGTTGGGCATTTTGGTGGTTTTGGTGGTTTTGGTGGTGTTATCCTTGGTTGGGATTTTGGTAACGGGTCTGTTGATTGATTTAGTTAAGAGAAGATGGGATTGTATGTTTTATTTTATGGAGTATGTAGATGGGGATCTTCTTGGTTTAAGTATCTGGGGTTGTACAACTCAGCATTGCATGCAGTTCCGGTGGATTCCCGAACGGGAAATTTGAACCACCGGTTAACTACTCAGGCAGATAGTTGCCTCAAGCGGAAGAAAGTAGGATGCCTAGGATAATTTGACCAATCCGATGTTATCAAGCCGTTAATTAAACACTATAGTGCGCCGATCTACTCCGGAAGCGTAAAACTATCCAATCCCCATATCCACGCTTGCTCCAACGACGGAAACACATCATCAGCAAACGGCCAGGCGAGATTATCGGAGCCCTGCCCTGCTTGGGAAGTGTGAGATGGGGATGAGGGAAGCATTGCTATGCCTTGGTTTGGTTTCATTGATTGAACAGAGTGGTCAATGCTGGACATACCTTTTTCGAATTCAGCTACGGCTTGTGATAGGGCTGTATCGGGGATGTACTGAAATGCCGTATCGTTTGTTTCGGGTGGAGAAGTTTCTTCAGGGCCAGCCATTACTGGTAAGTAGGTGTTGGCACTGGGCAGTGAGTCTGGTTGTTGTGGACGAGTATCTTCCTCTGCCGTAACAGTAGCATCACGGCCATACTCATGATAATTTGCTTGCTTAGCGGCGTCACGGCATGCTTGCATTGACTGTGAATGAGTCGTTGGGGTGATCTGCTGCTCCATCCGAACGGGTCATTAATCGGAAAGAGAGTAAGGGTCCGTTGACAATGATTCGCACATTCTCGTAGGCTAGCTGGAGGGTTAGCGCTTGGAGTTGGAAGATATGGCTTTCAAATACGTGCCGTGCCCGGATGCGCCGATGTCCAAGTCGAATTCTTCGCGGGAAGCATAACCAGGTGCGTTTGATGATGACGTCCAGCGAGCCTGTAATAAGGGCGAAATTTCTGCTTTCCAAGCTTCTAATTTCCGGTTGATACTAGCAACCTTCCGCACCAGATGCTGAGAAGACAACCTCGGCTTTACAGCGAGGTTATTCGCCGAAGCCGGCCCAACACAGTACAACCGACTCAGAATCTCATTGGTAACCACTGACAGCTTGGACATAAGATACTTATAAGTAAGTAGGGTCTTCTCGCATTGAAGTGACTCCTTAAAAGACGCCGGCGATTGCGCAGCTGGCAATTTCGCCGACGGATCCGGTGGCTCTACATCGCAATCAGCATCGTTGATAGAATACGAATATCATAGGACATGGAGCAAAAGGTTTCGATTTCATAAATAGCCCACCAGCATCGCTTGCGGGCTTCGTTTTAATTTCTCCATGCCATTGATGGTCGTTCACTATCCGTGCTTGGAGGCTGCTGCTTTCGATGGAAATGCAGTGCCTGTGCGATGTGGAGGGCGCAGCCGCAGACGGGTCATGCGAGTCCTGGATCTCCGTGGAATAGATAATACGCCCCTAATAAAATATAGGTCTGCGCGGCTTCCAAGGTCCAGAGGGCCATGATATCCAGTAGTGGTTCCCTCCCATGACCTCGAGTATCTCAAGAACACAAGTAAATACATTAATCTGACATACAGAGAGTCCCAGTATGCCAGGATTATATATTAGATTACCATCTCATTCATAATCATCAAACAGCCACCAGTCGTAGACTCATACACAGTGCATGTCAACATAGAACCCAACCGCAACAAAACCAACAAGATCACTATTCACTTCTTCTGTCCCTACCCCTGCCCCTTCCCCGGCGCAGACTCAACATCCACCTCAATAGTCCTCAGAATCCCCTGCGACGGATACGTCTTTTCAATATCCACGCACGACGCATCAGGCGATGCCCCCGTTGATGCTAGAGGCGTTGCATCCGCTTTCGCTTCTGCTGTTGAGTAGGAGGCGCCCTGAAATATCTGGCTCTGGCTTTCTGCAGGGCTTCGGATTTCGGTGGTGTTATTGCTGCTGGTGTTTGTATTTGTGCTGGGATTCGTATTCGTATTCGCATTGCTGTTGCTCTTGATGGTATTTGTGTTACTTCTGTTGTTCGAGGTGTTGTTGCTATTGTCATCATTGTTGCTGCAATCCCCCTCTAACTCCCAAGTGCTGTATTTGAGAATATCGCTATCCTCCGTCGCCATCCAGCCGCGCGGTGGCTTTTTCTTCTGCTGTTGTATCTGGCTAGGGCTGTTGTTGTGGTGGTGTCTCCTTGAACTGCTGGCGCTTGCTTCGCTGAAACAGGAGAGTTGGGTTGCGGCTCTTCGGAAGAGGTAGCGGACTTGTAGGACGGGGAGGCAGCTGGCAATGATGCCGCAGGTGACTTCTGCCGTTCTGTGACTGGTCAGCAGCATTTTTGGATGTTTTAAGGGAGGGGGGACTTACGTCCAGAGAAACTCGGGAAACCAGTCATGGGTCTTGTCGGCGGTGTTGCTGTTCTTGACGCTGAAAACTAGTCTGACGACGCTGGCGCAACAGCCACTGTTTTCTTTTTAGCAATGATCATGACAGATCAGACACGGGGAATGGGGGATGAGCACATACAATGAACCCGCCACAAAAATCGCCAATATTCCAATCTTCGTCGCCCTAGTCTTCTGCATCATATTCAACACGCACGCGATCGGCAGCAACAGAATCATGAAATCCGACGCCACATTGATAGCCGAGGTCACCAGAATCGGAATGTTGATGTTGATACACGACCCTTCCACAGATTTCTCCCAGATCTTATGCCGCGGTGTGCACTCGAAGATCTTGACGATGGTGTCGGCTAGGTAGAAGAAGAAGTTGAACCAGATGAGGAACTGGATGATCATGTATGTTGTTGTTTTCTGGACGATGGTTGTGAACAAGCGGATGTAGAGGAGGAGGATGGAGAGTTTGGTGATAAAAATTAGGGGGCCGTAGGCAATTTGCGCGATGTTTGCGATCTTTGTGGTGTTAGTGTTTCCATCCCTGGTACTTGTTGCGGTTGAACCTACCTTGGAGAAATCTTTAACGTCAGAATCGGCTACCAGCCATTGATGGATACCGCTACCGTGCTTGTCGGCTTCGAAGCATATGACCCCATAGCCAATGAGACCGAGCTAGTCTCCGTAAGTATTCTGAGGATTTCTGACAATGGGAGAAAACATACCCAGGCCAAAAGACAAGTCCAATCTTCCAATATCGGTTTCCCTACAATAAATAGCTTCGAAAACATTCGCAGCGCAACGCAAATCGTGCCGATGACCAGGCATACCACTTGGGTGACGATATCCCATCCTCGCATTGAATTCCGATAGTCATAAGTGAGGGTTTCCGATGACGGCGCAGGGCCGTTATTCGTAATGGGAGCCATGAATCATAAAAGTTCAAGTTCAGACAAAATTTTGAGTTTCAAAAGCGAAGAAGATGCTCAGCTCCTACTCTTCAATGTATCAAGATAGAAAAAACATCCAGCATCGTATTCATGAAAGCAACATATGACAATGACGACAAGTCGAGTCAACTGACCAGCAAGCAGTAATAGTCACCGAGGTTGAACCAGGTTCACAGCGCCAGCACCCGTTTATCAAGGGCCCAAGAAATGACCACACCGCAGCCGGCTTGCTTGCCATTGTCAAAGTTCCCGGCTTCTCCTCCTCTCCACGGGATGGAATGGCAGCTTGCCGTCGTACAACGTCCAAGGTGAGTGAGGAGAGTAAACGGGCCGATTGGGAGCGGGCATGGTTGACTGGCTGGAGAGGATTATGGGGAGCGAGAGGAGAGTTGGATTTGCGCTTCGCTGCATGACGGTGTAACGGTTGAATGTCGATGGGCAGGTTTGTGGTCTCTGAGGATGGGATTTGCCGGTGGATCAGATGCATGATATTGCTTTTTATCGGAGTCGGTGACATGGTTTGCCTGTCGAGAATGAAGATCGGGCCTTCCAGGTATTCGATGCATGTACCCATGACAAAGGATATTATTTGGAATATTCGGGAGAAGAAGAAATGTTGCATAGATCGCCCCAAAAGCACCGCACACCAGCCATCCAATTCATAAGACCTAAGCTGCAAGGCTAGAGAAGCGCCTGTATAACCCCAAATCAGGAAACGCAGCACCATCTGTACGACTTGCAGAAGATTAGCAGGTTACATACTTCTCTCGTCGTAAACCGGCCTGCTTGCTTCTGGTTAGTCAACTCGGGTACTGTGGTATCTCCCCGATGCGATGCACCAGTAACCCTCGCCTAGGCTACCTGCACCGTGTGGTGTTGGCGTTTATTGACGTGGTTTTATGAGCTGTCATATGATTTTACTTAGTCGTAGCAATGTGATAGTCTATAGCCGAGGAAGGTTGAAATGTCTGCTCATGCCATCATTCATACCGGTACAGGTAGGCTGCTACCTGTCCGGAGTTCAGCATTATATTCATTCATCTATGTGCATGCGTTTTCTTTCTGCAACTCCCTCTCACAGAGTCACCCCGACTAACCCCTCCAATCCTTCTTCCCAGCTCTCCATCAACTCTCCGGCAAACACTTCCAATGCCGAAGTATCGAGCGTCTTCTCCAGCGCATCGCGAAGTTCACCGGTCGTGCCACTGAGCACGAGATCGATCAACGCGCTCAGCACGCCCGACTCAGAGATACGAGACTTGAGATTACGGATGTTTGTCCGTACGCTCTCGTGAGCTTGACGGACGGATGTTGTCAGTTGCTCCAGACGGTCCTTGGGCAGTTTGGCGGATTTGGTGCCCTTCTTCGATGCGATGGTTGTTAATTGCGAGACGGCCTTGAGGGTTTCGAGGATGAGCGATGTTTCGTGGAGGAATCTCCAGGATGGCGCGGAGGGGGATTCTGAGTGGAAGGTGATGGCTGTGTTGGAAATGATTGGCGATGTCTTGTCGGTTGGTTCGAGGTACTGAGCCTTCGAGCTCAGCCATTCCTCCACTTGCGATAGCGATCCTTCGACCTCTTCGGGGGTGATCGATTTCGATCCACCCAGGTGAGACACCACCTTGAGCAGGTTAAAGTGGTTCTTCGCGGCCTCGACCTCTGCAGGTGTCATATCAGATTCTGGGTCCGATCCAAGAATCTCGTCGAGACTAGGCAATGCAGCCTCCACAGACACAGGTCTCTGGGCAGCCAGCTCCTTGAGGAGCCCGAAAAGTCGGTCTGTTATCCTACTCGACTTCATCCATGGTTCCTATAACCTATTAGCTGCCAGTCAAACATCATATCGGACGTGACCTACCTGAGGCAATGGACCCAAGCGCATCCGCTCTTCGAACGTTGGCTTCCCAGGAGCCTCGCAGTTCATGAACGCGTCAAATTTCCGCTGGTCATACATAGAAGACTCGTCGTTTGCTACAGCATTATCTGGTAAGCACGGTTCAACATTAAAGGTGTAAATAGTGAACTTACCAATCTCATCGTAGCGCCCCACCGGTTTCCCCCCGACCAGTCTCTGCGTGCGCCTCACTTCCAACGCATACATTCTCCGACAGATGCTGTTCTTCAGGCGCCTCTGAAGGTCGATGGTGCCCTCCACGTTCACGTAACTGCCGAAGTCCAAACCATTCGATCGGTTCCGGATGGTCGTGATATCCGCATTACGGTAGAAGTTGAGACCCTGCATAAGGGCGATTTGCGGATCAAAGTCCTTGTATTCTGCACCTTCGATCGGTGGTGCCGATTGTGGGTGGACGGTTGCAATGCGTGTGAAGAGGTTGTGGGCGACAGTTTCGAACTGGAACTGCTTGACGGAGAGCTTGCTGAAGGTCTTGAGAGCAAGAGAACCAGCACCGAGACGGAGATAGATCCGCACCAGCAACAACAATGCCTGGTAGTTGTGAGGCGAGTCGACGAGCAGACGATCCAGAATTCCGGCTGCGCGAATGAGAGTGGTATCTGGGATTTGTTCGCCTTCGTGTCCGAAACGCATCAAGCTCATCGCAGCGAGCAGACAAAGGTCATCGCTCGGTTGGCTCTCGATCACAGATTCGTCTGATTTCTGCTCCGGGCTACGAAGTTCACCGTAGGTCTTCAGGCAGCGGGCAATGTAATCCTCGGATTTTTGCGTTGTAATGCTGGCCTCGTCGGATGACAGTTGGAAGCAGTACTCCAACTTAAGGGCATTGATAACCGCAACGCCTTTGAATGGAGAGGTCTATTCAGGGTCAGCTGGTTATAAAAAACGAGAAAAGGAAGTCGTCTGACGTACGTCGCTTTCACTCTCTTCCGTCTTGAGTGTGTACTCGACAAACTTGGACAATCCATCCTTTTCCAATTCAGGAAGATACTTCTGAAGGTCACCGAAGCAGTAAAGTTTGCTCTTATTCCGGTTAAAGTACTCTTGACTAGCAGAATAAAGGTCATCCTTCGTTAAGCTGCCCGACTGAACACCCCAGTGCATCAGATCCAATTGAGCCAACTGCACGTTACGAGACTTGGGCACTGCGTTGAGGAAGTCTTTGATGAAAGTTTGCGCCTCGGTAGTGGCCCTTGTCTCTGTCAGTGATTTAAATCATCGCCCAGGAATTCAAGTACTTACTCTGCGTTGTTGAGATTCCGTACAGACGCAACAAGCAAATTCCAGACAGCCCAGTCATCACGCTCCTGCAGAGCCTTCCGCTCATTCTCATCGGTGGGGATTGCGAGCAAGCTCTTCGCGTAGGCCAGACCCTCGGTCCACATTCCAGCCTTCTCCAGACCGTCCACCTTGGTTCCGACAAAGGTCCAATCGTTCTGGACGATCTGCGAATTGAGTCCGAGGTTTTCGCTGTCAAGAAGTTTCACGATCTCGGAGTTACGGTCTTGGGTCTCGAGGATCTTGACCAGCAGAAGTAGCTCTTCGGTGGTCTGGATGGCTTTAGGTGGACTAGGCGTTTCTTTCTGTTGCAATTGTTATCATCATGCTGTAACGGGGGGGGGAGCACGGAGAGCATACGGGATCGGAGGGAACACTTTCGGCGGCTTTAGAAGCCATGCGGTATGCCAGAGTACCAAAGAGTTTCTTCTCGGCCTCTGAGCTCTTCGAGTCGGTAGCGGTAAGATGGCAGAGGAAGATAGCCCAGAAGTAGTACTTTCGCGTTTTCGGGAAATTGCTCTGAAGACTCATGGCAGCCTAAATCCCAGTCATAGATTAGTCCCGTCCACCAAAACCATATAACCTCCAGACAAACCTTCTGCGCAGACTTCCAATCATCATTCTCAAACGCATATGTAAACCACCGCATCTGGATCTCCAGCTCCTGCGGCTTGGCCTTCGCGGCCTTCTCCCAAAGTCCCCGCTTGGTATCTTCCTGATTGCTCATCTTCTCCAGGGTCTGCTGCAGGATATCGAGGGTCTCGAGGTCCGTCGCGGGGGGTTCGGCTTTGCATAGTTCGAGGGTCTCGGTCACACCACGCTTGTGGTGGGCTTCGTCGGCATGGCGGAAGAGGATATGGGCTTTCCATGCCTATTCAACGATACTATTAGCGATACCAACAGAACAACAAAGCTGGTTTCTATTGCGAGTGTATGTACACAACCGGAAAACACAACCGCACCGCAAATTAAAAACAACCCACCTTCAAAAACCTCGTATCCTCCCCCTTCTTCATGCGTTTCTCGATAAGCTGTAGCGCCTGCTTGAGGTTCTGCGCATCAATGGCATCCTGGATCTGGTTGTTGCGCCGCTGGAAGACGGCGTCGTTGGTGGTCGACACCATGGCGAGGTCGAAGTCGGACTGGGGGCTCTATATACGCGATTTACACACCGTTTTATTTGGAAGTAGCGCGGGGGGAATAAAAAGAGAGTATTCGTATGCTGCGACGGGGCACAGCACACGCGTGCAAATGGAGAATTAAAGCGATATGGAGGGGAAGTTGATATTCCGATTTGCGGTGCTTTTTTGTCGGCGGGGAGGTGAAGGCGGTGATGGGTTGACTGCATACTACAACTATGAACGTCAAGTAGAAGATATTCTGGTTTTCTATGCTTAGGAATGAGATAATTTATATTTTCTGGGAATTCGATCTTTAGAGACATTTCATTGTAAGTAAACTCTAGCCATGCCCATAGCTCACACCATCTACCGTGAGCATCGCAGACGTCTATTTATATCTTGCGAGTCGAGAAGGGTAAGATGTTTTTTTTTTTTTTTTTTTTTTTTTTTTTTTTTTTTTTTTTTTTCCGTACAAAGAACTGCACATAGTAAATTTCTCGAGGAAACCGTGACAGGAAAGGGGTATATTGAAGTACAACTCGTAGTATACAGATAGCTCAAAAATACAGTATCATCTCGTCTAGCCCCTCGAGCAATCGGGATACCAAGAAAGAGCCCAATCCATGACAAACAGACAGAGTCCCCAGACAACATTCGAGTAGTTGAAAGGGCATCTATTCGAGCAGAGAACTCATAGGCCTGGCCGGATGGACAAGAAGTGTGATTTGGGCGTTATCCATGCCTTTCAGTCCGGATTAAGCATCATCGGAGACAGGACCATGGAGACGGGAACGCGGCTTTCAGAACGCTGATAGAAAAGTAATCGTTTAATATCACGGCGCTGACAACCAACGGCGCGATTGAGGCTGAACATAGTCGATAAGGGAGTAACGGTTCTCGTTACTTCTGGCTAGTGCCAAATCTTTTCTGCGTCATCTGCTCTATGTTAACGGATGTACTCTTCCATGGAGATTGGCTAGATCGATGCCTCGTCGTTAAAGACATCGGGCCTGAGATCCAGGTAACTCACCCAAGTCTTCTTACAATCCCGATAAGCTCTGCAAACATCGTTAGCACATGCACAACATTGAATAACAGTATACATTGCTAAGGACAATCAACCATAGCCCCGATGCAGCACAGAACACCTGCTCCCAATAACCCAACTACCCTAACACAGAAAACAAAATACAAATACAAACAACAAATATATACTCACTGAAAATAATCCCCACACATCTCCTTATCAAACCCATTCCGTCTCATACACTTGAGACTCCGGTCCGCGAAGTCCTGGCACGGATCATAGTACTCGCTGGCGCTCTTGCTGTACACAAACGGCAATTAGCATCTATCAGTCAGAATCACGCTAGATGAGCACATTGCGTTGTGTTGGCACAGATGTAGATCAGGTGGTGGTGGTGGTGGTGGTGTCGGACGGATGGACGTAGGTGTATCATTGTGCTCATAACTGATATGCTTGAGGTGTGACAATAGCCATTTCCTTAAGATGGGGAATAGGCTCTGCACCAATAACCAACATCCGACTCTGATCACCACGTCTCGACAATGGACTCCAAGGAACTGTTCAACATAAAAAAAGGGCACATACTGAGAAAACTTCCTCTCCGTCTTATTCACATCCTCCACCGGCAAAGTCTGCCCCTGCTCATTTTCATTCGAAGCCATAATGGATCCTCAGTATCAATTCTTTACCAACTACTACTAGTACTACAAGTACATAACATGAGGCATGAAGTCCCCCACGACATCGGAACAACCCGGCGCCCGCCGATCGGATACCGCGGCATGCCGGCATTTCACCGAGGAAATGCCGCGCCAAGCGCGGAGAGACGGTTTTTGAATGGCTTCATTTTTTGGCCTAACGAGGTAAGTGAGGAGGCTCTGCGATGACTGGGATTTGTAGATTGGATTTAAAGTATGCTTGGTTATATAGCTCAGACCAGGATACTGCTATGTACGGAGTACAGGTACCTGTAGGTACTCCGTACTGCGCTTTGGTTGGTCGTGCAGATACTTCTCCATAGTGAAAATTTTTCTACTCCGTCTCGTACTTTTCGTACTACGACTAGACTAGCGCTAACGAGTCAAAATGCCACCGGAACCGTGGACTCGCACAAATCCCGTCCGTCCTAGTGACTTGGATACGCACACTGCAATCGTCTCTGTTGCCACGGCACTGTATTGCCACATGCGCACACGCACCGCATATCCACGGAGACACGAGAAGGACAAGAACGAGATGGTTTGGGTCGTAGACTCCTCTTTCTCCTCACGGCATTACCCCTCCTCCTCATTGAGGATCCATCGTTCAAAACTTTCTTTCTTCCGGTGCTTCCTTCGGCCAGCCATCCCCTTCCGTTGCTCCCGTTGCTCCCATTGCCGTTGACATGTTACCGGCACATTCGTTATCAATCTCATACCTACTCCGGAGTAGTAAAAAACGAAGCAACCGGCGAATGCTGACCGGCCCGGGGTATTGTAAAATAAAAAAGACGGAAAAAAAAAAAAATAAATAAATAAAATAACCCAATCTGGAGCCATACATCTGCGACACACTTACTACGGCCGGTCCAATTTTCTCTCCAATCCTCCAACAAGAAGCGCCACCCTAATGTAAACCGAGGCCCCGCCTCTGTTCGAGCCAGGGTTCCTGTAGGCCGGTTGTGAGATAAAGGTGACCCTCAGCACCCGTCACGAAACTTTATGGCCCGAAATTGTTCTGTTATTTGCCAGAGAGTGGATAGCCTCGTTTTTAACTGCATTGTTTTTTTCTGGTTGAAGGAGAGATGTTGAATGGCTTTGTGAACCTGCTGGATGTGGTGTGTGCATACGTACTCCCGTAGTCTGTATCGCACCGCACCATGCACTATGGAGTAGGACGTGTGTTTTAGCTAGAATCAGTGCCTGAAGAATTAGGATTTAGTGCTCCGTACTCCGTAGTTACGGCACGTAGACTTCCTCGGGTAGCAAGCCTGGTCTTGGAAATAAGGAGAAACACAAAGTGGCTCATACTCGGAACATCTCCTTAGATAGACAACTAGCCGAAAACACGAGACGACTCCTCGATTTCATTCTTCTGCTTTAACGCAGTCCAGACAAAAGTTCATTACTCCGATAGACGCCCATGTGCAAGCTGACGTGCTGAATGTCGACTGCATCTGTACTCTGCAGTCTGTGCTGTATCCTGATCTTCAGCGGTAGCGCTGCCTGACTGCCATCCGAAAAAGGCAACGCACGACTCCATCAAATCGTGGCACTATCCCATTTCGGGGACGCTGTTCGCATAATCGCTTTGCGTAACAACTGAGCGGGAGGGAGCCATGAATCTCCATCGGGCAAGCCTTGGGTCTAGTGCCGTTGTAAGTCTGGTCCAGATTTCCCAAACCCGTAACTCACTCTGGGAGAAACTTCGTCGGACCGCGCGCATGGCTGAAGATTTTTTTGGCTTTTCCCTTTTTGTTTGTTGTCCATAGAAACCTTTTTTTCCTGCTAAACGCTGATTGGTCCGTCGTTTTCAATAGAACAACCATTCCAGAGGCGCAACTTCGTCGTCCGGAATTCCCTCTGCACCATGTACCGAGTCGAGCACTGCAACATTTTCCATGGCTTCCAATTCACTCCCTCGTAGTTCTCCGCAAGCCTGCACATATCAATCAATCCACCACCATTGTACTCATTGTACTCCGTAGTGACAATGACAATGATCGCGTGGATAGAACCACCCACCCGACGGTACTCGGAAGTTTTGGGAACGTGGGGCCTTGTCCTAGCCACCCCGTAGAAAGTGGAAGAATCGTGTCAAAAAAAAAAAAAAAAAAAAAAAAAAAGCACAGGCCAAGCATGATTAAGCAAAGAGTCGAAGAATTCGCACACAATTCCACATCTGCGCCCCTCTAGGTACGGCCCATCGCGAGGTATTGGGTCTATACGGAGTAGATATAAATACCCCCTTTTGGAACGGTCTCTGGCTTCGTCCTTTTCCCTCCTCCTGCCGTGCTTCTTCAACACCCTGGTTCATCGTCATCATCCCATCTTCAACAAGCCCATCTTAAAAAGAGCCCCCCAAAAGGCCCCGATTCCATATCTTATCGTATCTCCTCCCTGCCCTCTCCCCACTTGGGACTCTCCCGAAAAAATTTCTTCCATCATCCAGTCGAGTAAGTCGCCTTGCCGTCCGGAACACATATAGACCTCGTTCGACAGAAAAGTGCATCGCGGCTCATATTAGCGTAGAACAATGGCCACCGCAGAGACCATGACTTCCACCTCCGTGGCACGCCTCCAGCTCAACGGCGCGGAGACTCCCCCCAAGTCGCCCGTCTCCGTCTCGGAGACCCCTCAGGTTACCTTCGACCCGGCCAAGCACCTGCAACACACTCCTCCACCTAAGGTGTACACGATGAACGAGCTCGATTACCCTAACAGCCGTGGTGTTTCGCACGTTGGTGTTTCTGAGCCGTTCCCGTTGTTTTCCGAAGAGGCTGTCGAGCAGATGCGGAAGGAGGTCTTGAGCCAGGAAGTCAAGGCCAAGCACGAGTACTCTAGTGACCTTGCACAGAGCCAGCTGAGAGGCTTCGCTCCCGAGTGAGTAACTCCAACGACCTGCCAAGTTGGAATCCATCGTCCTTGTAGACCGGTCGATGCTAACGCCTGATTCCTCCATAAAGTTGCGCTCCTTTCGTGTACGATGCCTGGAAGAACCCCGAGACCCTTGCCATCATCTCGAAGATTGCTGGTGTTGACCTTGTGCCGGCGATGGACTTTGAAATCGGACACGTGAACCTGTCTGTCACTAGCGAAGAGGAGAAGGCTCGCGCACTCGCCTATATCAAGGAGCAGGCTGCTGCTGGCGTTAACTGGGAAGACGAGAGCCCCATTGTCGACTGGCACACCGACAGCTACCCGTTCGTTTGCGTGACCATGCTTTCGGACTGCACTGACATGGTTGGTGGCGAGACTGCCCTGAGAAAGGGAGATGGTGAGGTTACCAAGGTCCGCGGACCCCAGAGGGTAAGTTTATATTAGTATCCAGGCTATCATCACGCAAGCTCACAAACCTCTTCAGGGATCCGCTGTCATCCTCCAAGGTCGTTACATCGAGCACCAGGCTCTCCGTGCCCTGGGAACCACCGAGCGTATCAGTATGGTGACTTCGTTCCGCCCTCGCTCTGCCGCCATCAAGGACGACACCGTCCTCACCACTGTCCGTGCCGTTTCCAACCTCAACGAGTTGTACCACCAGTTCGCCGAGTACCGCTTCGAGATGCTCGAGGAGCGTTGCCGCAACATCAACCGGCATATGCGTGACCAGAAGCGTGCCAACCGTGCCTTCGACACCCGCGGCGTGAGGGACTTCATTCGTGAACAGATCGAATTCCTTGAGCACATGGAGCGCGAAATCGTTCCCAACGAGCTCGTCAAGAAGGGTGTTATTGGCGACAGCCACTTGATCTCCGAGCACACCAAGCAGGAACTCTCCCGGCGGCGCGGTGCTGCTGCTGGCGAAGAGTAAACTGAAAAAACCTCGATAAGCGCTACATCTTCCGGCATATTTCCTTGCGTTCTTGCATTTTCCTTTTGACCCCTTGTTCTTTTGCATCTCGTCCATTTTCTCCATTATAGACGCCTGTTTTATTATTTCCTCTGATGACTGACGACTGATGATGACTGCTATCGGGCTTGCGGCTCGGATAATCGTTGCATATTGGGCCACCAATTTTCTTTCCGACTCTTTTTCTCTTTGGCGCTCAGGCAGTATCCTTTTGGCGTCTTGTCGCATGGGAAATGGCCGTTCAATGTATTTACTGAAATAGATAATGTGCGAAGTAGATAATTGAAAAAAGTCGTTGATTTTGTAACAAAAACCGTTTCATTTGTTGTATCTTTCGAAATTGATTGCTGACTGACCCTAAAAGCTGAACATAAATCCTGTGGTATATCGAGAAGATGATCGGATATGTCGTTGGGACATTCCGTTGGCAATTAGCAAATGAACAATCTCTCTTCGCGAGGAAGAGAAGACTGTAACCTATCTGCTTAGCACACTGGCGTATTGCCAGGATCTCCCAGGTCTATGTAAAAACAACGAATGTCCAGATATCTTACCAGCCAGAACCACATAGCTGGAGATAAAGAGGTTGAATGACAGACGACGATGATGCTGAAGACGACACTGACTACCTATAAACTAAGGTGATGACCTAGGCGGACGGTCAGTTGATCCAAGGCAGGCCTCAAGGACCCGAGATAAGAGAGCGGTGGTCGGTTCGGAGACCGGAGGTCAGCGAGGAGATATATGTGAGAGGCAGCCGAAGCCAGCCCGAACCGGGGCAAGAGGCCTTGCATCCAGTTAATATACCCTCCCTCCCCCTCTTGCAGAAATATAAAAAAGAGCGATAAAGACCTGCATCGAATCACCGCACGGTTAGGACCATACCATCGATACCACCCAGTCAAATCAATGCCACCACTCCTCCGCACTGTTGTAGCTGCAAGAAAGACCAATCATAGCACAAGCGAAATAACATGCATGTATGGCGACTACCCAACGAACCCCGTGCGTCAATTTCGGTCCGTAGCGAAAGTACGCTGTCGGCTATTGCTGGTCAGAAACGTCAAAAAGACGCGTTAGTGAAAGTGTCAGCTGTCTGAGGAGCCCTCGAAACACGCTGAGACATGAGAAGTAAGGTGAGCAAGTAAGCAACGATAAAATCGTCTATTCTGGTGAGACTCGGTTGAAAGGAGTCCTGGTCACTGTACGGAGTAGACCAAAGTAGCATTAGAAGAATGATAGACAGGTTCCATACCAGGTTCCTCCTCTTGAATCCCCAACGCTCACAAACAATGCCTTTGAGAACGATAGTGTTGAAGAAATGGGATGCTGAGAGGTGGAAGAAAGAAGAGAGAAGAGAAGCAGAAGAGAGGAGACCTGTTTAGTTTTCCGTTTCCCGAGGTCGACGCGGAAGTTTACCGCGGAGGTCACCTGTTCCTTGTGTTTGCACTGTTTGTCATGTTTACCTAGTTTGTCCTCAAAGAAAGAAAGTCATGTTCACGTCGCCCGACACGACTACTCTCTTCAAGACGTGAGTGCTACTGCTGCGGCGCTTGCTCGACGGTTGTCAAGTCTCTCCTTTCGTTTATCTTACTCCCCTGACTTCGTTCATTCGCGTTACTTCGCTACGTTCTCTGCAACTTCTTCAGTGGGCTGCTCCGGCATGCCCGACGTGCCTTGATTGATCCGAACTATTCACATCTATACTCGCCCCAGCGCGGCTGATTTTTCCCTTCGGATATTTTCTTTCAAGAAGGCTCCCTCGTTAAGCCTACAAAATGCCCAAATCAACGAGCTCCAAGACTGCCAAAAGCGCAAATGCAAATGGTACGGCAACCACAAAGAACTCGGAGGTAGAGTCCGGAGTAAGTTGGAACTTCTGACCCGGATATTTGTGCATAATCTTGGAGTGCAGTCGCTGACGTGTCATTCCTAGCTCCTCCAAACACTACAGGGACACGTGGACGACCTTCGACCGTTTATACAATGCGGAATCTGCATTAGACCGTTATACGAACCCTTCACTCTCGCCTGCGGACATACTTTCTGTTACACCGTCAGTTCCCTTTCGCTTGACAATTATGCTTGATAGTTATGTCTCTGACACTTGCTAGTGTTTGACATCGTGGTTTTCCGCAGGAAGGTCGAATAAAACATGCCCAGACTGTCGAACCCCAGTGGTAGCACAGCCGGCGCCGGCTTATTTGGTATGTCTATAGAAATGGACGTTCAATGAGTAATGTCTAACATCTTCTAGGTTCGTGCGATAGTACAGTCATGGATGAGCCGCGCCGAACTTCTTGAAAAAGGAGAGACCACTGCAGATCACATCAAGAACCAACGCGAAGAATCCGACAAGGTTGACCAGGACAAGAAGAACGAGCATCCACGGGAGGGAGGGTTATTTCGAGGCGCATTCAGACACCCACCAATTACGCAGCCTATTGTCGACCTTGAAGACAACGTCATCCGCTGTCCACAATGCGGCTGGGAACTTGAAGATGACGTTGAATGTGAACATTGCGGATATATTGGGGACTTAGATTCTGACGCGGGTGATTCACAATGGAGTGGAACAGAGGAAAACTCGGAAATGGCCGATTTTCTTGACGAGGAAGCCCAGGATGATTTTGACGGCGCCGATGCTTTCCATGGCGATCATGGAATATTTGCCTCTTTCTTCCCCCCTGGATCTTTCAGTCGTCCTTCTGAATCCCTCGGCTGGCGCGATACACGAGTCATTGGCGACAGTGAAGACGAAGACCCAGAATTACGCAATGAGTACGATGACACGGACATGGAATCTTTTATCGACGACGATGAGCATGTCGAGTACGAGACTGGATCGGACCCGACTACAGTGGTTGGCGGTCATGGATTCAGCACGCAGGACTACAGTATCCAGGATCACAGCACACAAGATCACGATTCGCATACGGGTTCCGAAATTCCGATGACTCAAGAAGATGGATATGCCAGCTTCTCCTCCATGGACGAGGGTTCAGGAGACGATGAAAGCGATGATGGCAACGAAGAAGAAGAAGATGATGATGACGATGACGAAGATCCCATCCGGCCACCTATGACTGGACTACGAAGACCAGTTCCAGGGCCAAACGGCAGTTTGAGGAGAGGTACCGACGTGAGAGGGCGTCTTGGGAGTAACCAGCGCAGCACGCATTCCAACACGGCAGGATCATCCACTCATAATACGATTGATATCTCGGACGACAGTAAAGGTTCTGACAGTTCCAATGATCCCGACGATTCTGACGATTCTGACGACTCTGACGAAGGGCCAGTGGCACCGTCCAGAAGGACAAGGGGTCGAATCAACGGAGCCTATTGATCTCTCGAGTCCATTAACTTTAGCGGATCGATTTCACACTTCAAATGTTGGACTGCTCCATCAACGAAGGCTATAGAGTTTTACGATGATTGGTTTGGTCATGATTACGGGCAGCGGGCCTCTGCGATTCGTTCTTTTATCCATTCTCTTCCGGGATTCATCAATACGGCGCTCGGGTATGGCTTACAGAAAACAGCAATTCGGCAGACATTATGATTTAAGAAAACTTCACAAATACCCCTCTTTGCATTGTTTTGGAATTGGAGTCTCAGCGAGGGATTATGGTTTGCTTTCACGGAATGTACTTTATGGCGTTAGTCCGAGACTATATCGGTAGGCGAAAAGCCTTGGCTTCAATATATTATTTATAGACAGTGCATCATTGGACATGCTTGGTAGCGTTTACCACTCCATCTTTGTGTTTCACCAACCGTACAGCGTCTTCGGGTTTGAGACCATCATAAGATGCCACTCTTCAGCCGACAACCACGACCGTAGACTCTTCAGCCATGCCAAATCATCAACGACCAGATACTCCGTCTCGCGCAGTGCCTCCTCGCGCGTCCGCACTTTCATGTGCGGTGTATGGGGCCTTCGTATTCGTAGTTAGCACCGACCCCAATACCAAAAAGATGGCGAGAGAAGATATACCAATCACTTCCCCAAAGAATCCGCTCCGGATTCGCCTCCACAAAAGCCCTCACCACCGGTCTCAAATCCTCATATCCCGGCGCCAGATTACTCACCCGGTACGGCGCACTAAGCTTGATATAAAGATGTCCAGCGCGGACTAACTCCAATATCTCCTTGAACCCAGGCTGCTGCGTCACATCCACCTTCCCATTCTCCGAATCGATGTTAAGCATGCTACCCCCCTTAAGCAACGCGAAATGATCAGTCACCAGCGCAATCCCCGCTGGTACCAACACCTCTTTCACGATAGGGCCGAGTTCGCCCCAGAACTCAGGATGCGTATGCGTAAACGCCAGACTCCATCGCCTCGCATCAGCATGGCCTCGAATAGCGCGTGCATGTTCCCGTAATGCAGTATTCTGCATATCCGCTTCATGCATCGCCTGGTACTTGTACAGATTCACACGTATACCGCGCACCCCTGCGGCATGCATAGCAGTTAACTCATCACCCGTTACAGTGGAGGGATCGATCACGCCCACGCCCTTGGTGGCCGGTGCGGTGGTGTTGAGTTCTGCGACGAAGGACTTCAAAGAGGTACAGTCTGCGCCGTAGGAGAGGCCGTGGGTTAGGACAGAGTTTGTGATTCCTAGGCGGGTCTTGAAGGCGAGGAATTGGGGGATTGTTGCGGGGGGTGGGGTTAGGTGGCGGTCGGGGGCGTAGGTGAATTTTGTTGCTGTGATCTTGAGCATTACGTTTAAGGGGGGATGTATGGGTATGGCATACGGTCGAAGATGTGGTGGTGGACGTCCCATCCTCCGTTGGGGAAGAGGTCGGAGGCGATGGTGCTGGTGTATGCGATGGCCATTTTGACTGCAGTGGTTGATGTTTACTTGATCGCATCTTGCAGGTGAGCTCTAATATTAATATATCACGCATTGCGCATTGTAGTGCTAGATCACTTCGGTAATCTATGTTCTCGTCTCATCATGTTGGGGTTGGGGTTGTTATCCCCTCACGGAGCGCTCCGGGCACCCGCCTCGGAGCATTCCTAGTCGGCTACGAGCAACTATATCGGGATGAAGATAGTCGGCGTGTTATTCTAAAATGCGCCTTGGATGTCATAGCATGAGCTATAGCATCTACTTTGTTTGGTATAAATGTCGCATACTGCTAATTGGTCGGATTGGGCATGCCCTAAACTTGACGTCTCTACTTGATATACGGCATAATGTCATCAAAGCACCAAGTCTCTCCATGGCAATAAATCCTCGCTGGTGGTGCTGCCGGTGGTGTGGAGAGTCTCCTCACGGTCTGTACCTTGCAGCCATCTACAGAACTGTCATCGCTGACTATATCAGTATCCCACGGAATACCTCAAAACCCGCCAACAGCTATTCCAAGAAAACGGCACGGCTGTCCGCCAATTACCCCTCCGATTATTGACGAGCACAATCAGACAACATGGTCTTTCGCGGTTATACACCGGAAGCTTAGCCTTTTGCGCCTCCATCGCATCCAAATCTGGCGTTCGATTCGTCACCTTCGACACCGTCTCGCGCTTCATGCCCACTGAAACCGTCGCTGGGAAAACGAAGACAACGCTTCTAGGTAATTTAGGAGCCGGGCTGCTGGCAGGTATTGCAGAAAGTGTACTCGTCGTCACACCCGGCGAGACACTGAAGACCAAGATCATCGATGACCAGGCCGGGCCGCGAGTGTACCGTTCTGCCACTCATGCAATTCGGACCTGTCTGCCGCAAGAGGGTGTATCTGGGCTATACCGCGGTGTGGTGCCAGTGACGCTGAAGCAATCGGCGAATGCAATGGTACGGTTTACCAGTTATCGATTCTTCCTTGGGCAGATGGGTGCTATGTTCTCCAGAGATAATGCTTGGCGCTCTCCAGTCCATGAACACGTTTGTTGCGGGTGCATTGGCAGGTGTGGTGACGGTTTATGCGACTATGCCATTCGATACGATCAAGACCCGATTGCAAGCTCTTGGCGG
This sequence comes from Aspergillus glaucus CBS 516.65, assembly GCF_001890805.1. Classification (NCBI taxonomy): domain Eukaryota; kingdom Fungi; phylum Ascomycota; class Eurotiomycetes; order Eurotiales; family Aspergillaceae; genus Aspergillus; species Aspergillus glaucus. Next base: position 181,114 of record NW_019170463.1, on the reverse strand, counting down.
TCATCAGCGGTACCGTGGTTCCTGGGACCGTTTGCGGACCGTGGTTCGGGGTGAGAGCGTTTTTGCTCTTTGGCGAGGGACGACGCCTCGTTTGGCGAGGTTGAGTGTAGGTTCATCTCCGATGTATGAGTAGTATAATATTGACGTGTGGGTAGGTTTCTGGTGCTGTTAGTTTCACTATTTATGAGCATGTTGTTCAGTGGACGGAGATGTTGCGCTTGGGGCATGGGAGGGCCGAGATGTCTTATTAATGCTATGTCAAGGCAAACTTGTTGCAGTCTAATCTATAGAATAAATAGAATCTTTCCTGAAGACTAGACCAGAAATGTCCACGTGAATTGAGGTCCGTTCCCTGTTGCTGTTGGGTACAACATCTTATCAGCCAAGGCACACAAGCGGAGAGGAGGATATCAGCCACGCCAATCACCTCAACGCCCTCTGCCAATCCCATCTTCTTCAGGCCTTAATGTGGCTGAATCCTATACTAATTCGCCATTTCTGCAGCCATTGGCCTCCCGAGTCATATCTTGGCTACCCCCACTGGGGATTGACATTAGGCTTGCCTAACTTCGTTAGTATGCATCCGTCAGGATTCAACGCTATGCTTGTTCGGACCGTAGACTCAACATCATCTAGCAGCACACGCCAATGGGAAGAATTGGACTGATTGCCGGATACGAGCTGTTGGCTTATCAACACTGGTTCTGGCGGTGCTAAAAGACAACGCTAAAAAAGTGTTTTCGGAGTCTCGGCGTTGCAAAAGCTGTTTGTATTTGATTGAGCCTCACCTCCTTTTCGCCAAGTCTGACGTTTTTATTCTCTTCTTACAGTGTGCATCTCCCGGTGGTCTGGGTTCTGGCTGCAATTTCGATACTTGACTTATGTTTCTGAACTAGACGGGACCCTCAGACACTCCACAACCCAAGATGTCAGCCACTAGTACAACCAGCAGCAGCACCCGCACCTCAACGACCACAATTCCCCTGACCACCGTCTTCACACCACCGACACAATGCGCGACTGATTGGCAATACGAACCATCTGCCTACAACGACAAGCGTGATGGCTTGCTGTTGCAAAATGTCGTCTCGGTTGTCAGTTCCTGTTTCCCGACCGGATTCGCCATGTCGGGAAGAGCCCAAGTACCCCAGGTCTACAGCCCGGGTTGGTGTCCAGTGGGCTACACCTCTGCGGATGTGCACATTGACGGGAAGACCACTTCGGCCGTTTGCTGTTACTCGTACGTGACATCTTTGTCTGTTATACACCCGAACGATGCTAACAGTGCCTCGCAGGAACTATTCGTATTATACCTCAACGAAGCTATATTCCGACCTGCCCCCGGCCATCTACGCAGGATGTCTCAGCACGCTCCCATCGCCTAGCTCCACCATTGTCTCCGTCCGTGATCCAAAGTCGAACCAAGGAACACAGGTCTCGGGCCCATTGACCATGTGGGCGCAACCTATCTCCATCCAACTCCAAGCAACAGACTCGAGCCTATTCGTATCGGCAACCACCACCGGCACCGGGGCAACTGCAACATCGACATCAGACTCTGCCGCATCAGATTCCGGGTCAAGCGGCCTGTCGACAGGAGGAAAGATCGGTGTCGGCGTAGGTGTTGGTGTCGGCGCCCTCGCCATCTTCGCTCTGCTTGCATTCTGGTTCCTGCGTCGTCGTGCTGCCAGCAAGAAGAACGCCACTCCTGATATGGCGGCGGCCGCGGTGCCTGCATACACGAATCCTTACCCGAACCAAGGCGCAGCGCCTTATTACGGTCCTGTTCCTGCTGCTAGGTCGGAATTGGAGAATACGTCCACGAAGTTTGCACCGCAGCCACCGCCGGCCGAGTTGCAAGGAGATACCAGAAGACATAACCACGTTGCAGAGCTTTCTGGTTGATTGTGTTTTTTTATTATTATTATGTATATATATACTCATTTTCTGAGTTTTCATGTGTCAAGTTCTGTGTATACGAGTCTGTGATATCCTGTAATAATTAATGTCATGTACATACGTTTAGAATGATGACATTCACTCACAAGTACTACTGACCAATTGGGGACCCTGCATTGTCATCGGCAAGCTCTGTCGGGATTCAGTGGAAGAGATGTAGCCAAAACGTCGAGGGCAGCTGTCAGAAACCATACGACCTGCACAACCAATGCAATGGAACACCGCCTGCAAAGAAGGTCCGTGTGGCTTGTCGCAGATGCCGAGCCAAACGAGTCAAGGTACGTTGCGATATGCCGGGAACGAGTGCATGTAACTGACTTAGAACCAGTGTGATGGAAGTCTCCCAGCCTGTGGAAATTGTGCGCGAGCAAATGTTCCCTGTGTCGATGGGAGGGAGAGACTTGGGAGGCGAGGTTGGATCATAGTTATCATAGTGGGCAGATTCGGTGGCTGAGGGCGGGGAGTGCGCTGAATTATATTAAGACTAGGGCTCGGTAGGATGTAGAATAGAGTGATAGACGTATTTTGATTTAGTACAATAGTTTTAAAATATCATATTTAGTAGCTCTAGCTGTAATACTGAATACAAAGCCATGACTTCCGCGGTGACTACCGAGAGCATCAACCCATGTTGAAATGACGGAAGCAAGGCCAATATTCCTTCCCCCGGTGTGATTCCAGTGATTCCATTAAAGACCTGCCCTTACCCCACAAAACTTAGTCCCTCTCCAGCGAATAATTGCCAGTCACAGCCAACCATTAGCAATCCAGCGCCCTCTCGGGGCACTCCAGAACCCCGGACTACTCCATGACATGCCATCGACGGCTCTGGGGTGACGCAACTCCACCTCTTCGGATCTATCCAGGCTTGGTCTATGCTGCATTCAACGCGTTGATTGACGCATTTGTACTCGCTTGTCGGTTGACCGTCTGTCTGTACTGCGCGCATGGGCCTTACGGCTGCACGGTACGGCCACCGGCAACCAAAATGCGTCTAGCTGGGGTTGGAAGGGAGGCTAGGTCCTGGAGAAGATACTTAAGGGGCTCGCCGTAATGCTCTCGATCTGCATTCATTCTTCAGTTGCCAAGCTTAAACTGCACCCCGAATTCCCGTTTCTTGACTGCATTGTTTGTATCAGTTTCACTCTCCTTCCCGCTTTTGTCTATATCGACATCCGAAAATGGGCGCCGGCGGCGGTGGTCTTTCCAAAGATGCCTTACAGCGCGTCCCTCTCCCTGCGAGGAGGCCGTATATCTGACTGGCGACTATATGGGCATCCTACTGTGGAGGGCTGCACGGGTTTAACACGGCGAATATCTCAGGGGCGATGAAGCTTGATCCGTTTGTGAAGGAGTTTGGATGGACAGATATTCCTGCGGATACCGAGTCGAATTATAAGGGGTGGGTTGTGTCGTCGATGATATTGGTTTGTTAATCCCTACCTATGTTTGCCTTTGACAGTTAGAATGAACGCTAATACTTGCTTGCTTTCTCGGTATAGGGTCAAGTCCTTGGAGTGATTCTCGCAGGTCCTCTCGGCGAACGACGCGGACGCAAACCGGTTATCCTCCTGTCGGCTGTTTTCTATACAATCGGGTCCATTCTCATGGCTGCCAACTTCGGATCCTTGTCTGAGTTGTTGGTCGGGAGAATCCTATCTGGAATAGGCTCTGGCTCTGGAATGTCAGTCGGCCCTATCTACATATCAGAGGTGGCTCCATTAGAGCTTCGAGGGATGATGACAACATTCTACAACGTGAGCATCATGGCTGGCGTTGCGGGAAGCTACTGGATAAACTACGCCTCCCAATCCGTCATATCGGCCGAATCAAACTGGCAATGGCGAGTCACCATGATCCTGCAACTAATCCCAGCCATCATGCTATTCATCGGTCTACCATTCTTCCCCGAAAGCCCCCGATACCTAATGATGCGAGGCCGCATCGAAGCAGCCAAAACCAGCCTCTCCCGACTCCGCGGCGGCCTCGACGAAGACACCGAATACTTCGCCAGAGAAATGGCCGAGCTCCGTGCCAAAATGTCCGCCAATGCAGAATCCCAGGGTGCCTGGGACAACACAAAATCCCTAATGAAACTCTGCATCCGCCACCCACCAACCCGCAAGGTCGTCCTCTTCGTAACCCTAATCCAGCTGTTCTTCATCTTCTCCGGCGGAAACTCTATCACCTACTACGCACCTACGATCCTCCAGTCCATCGGCCTTAACGATCGCCAGGTCCTCCTCTTCACATCCATCTACGGCTGCATTAAACTAGCCTCTGTGTTTTTATACGCCTTTGCATTAACAGATCGTTTCGGCCGCCCCCTCCTCCTCATCGGCTCAACAACAAACCTCATCTGCCGAATCTACCTCACCGCCTTCCTAGGCACAACGGACATCTCCTCGTCCACCTCCGCATCCCCCTCCCCAGCAGCATGGGTCGCCATAATAGCAATCTGCATCTTCGCAGTCGGCTACGGCTTCGGCTGGACGCCCGCATTCTCGCTCACAGCATCCGAGATCTGTCCCACGAGTATACGGGGTACAGTGGTGAGCATCGCATTCATATTCCAGAATCTGCTGGACTTTGGAATCACGCGCGGGTTTCCGAATATGACGCTAAGTATGCATGCGTATGGGCCGTTTGCGCTGTTCGCGGCGTTTACGTTTGTCGGGACGGTTTGGGTTTTCTTTGCGTTTCCTGAGTGTAAGGGGAGGAGTATGGAGGGGACGGATGAGTTATTTTCGTTGCCGTGGTGGAGGATTGGGTTTGCGAGGGTTCCCGAGGGGGGGTTGTGGGTAAGGAGGTTGAGGGTGAGGGCGAGGTTGATTTGGAGAGGCAGTTGTCTGAGAAGTTAAAGGATGAGAGGATTGAGAATGTGGAGGTTAGTCGAAGGGAGATGTTCATTTGCTATTTGCTTTGTATGGTTTCGGGTTTTCATATGTTATGAATAGGTTATGACCACAGATATTTGAATGAACCTGGATGATACGCCTTGTTTATCTCAATGCAGCCTGGTTAGGGCTAACTACGTTTGTCATGTGACTGTAGATGGTGAACATAGTGACATCGAGCTATCCAAGCATATATACATACATGCAACATACAATCCCAACGCCGGACAAAACACGAGAAGCCCCCTTTTTATAATGCACATAAACGATACACTCCCCTTTATTCTATTAAATTAGGAGGGCTACGAAGAAGCCTTCTTCGTCTGGACAGCCGTGAATGGAACCTCAAACACCACAGCGCCATTCCGGCCTTCGGGAGTAGGACCCTCCTGGAAATTGTTGGTGTAGCATTTCCAGCGGCCCAGGCGGTGTTCTTTCCCGACGGCAGCGACGATACACAGGCCTTTTGTCTCGGGTTCCTTCGACTTGGACTTGGATTTCGACTCGAGAGGTTGGTCTGGCCTGGCGGTGTCACCCCGGCGTTCGAAGACGGCAATGTCGTTGATGACGCCCTTGATGAGCGGCTCGGCTTCCTTCACAGCACTGGACTGCGATACGGGGGCGTTGTCGATTGCCATGTTGTCCTCGGTCGTGGCGTCGAATGCGAGGTTCTGCTTCAATTGGAAAGAGGGGGTATCGGGTTCCAAGGAGGCGCCGCCTCCTACTGTGCCCAGTGGAAGGATAACCCGCTTGTCTTCGGAGATTTTCCATGCTCGGATCCAGCCGTCCCAGCTACCGCTGAGAACTATGTCTGTGCCAGGGACAGTGGTCAGGGCGGTAATCCAGCGGGGCATGGGACGGAGGTATCGAGAGTTGGTTGCGGCTGTTTGCTGATCGAGTTCGGGCGAGAGGTCTTCGAGAGGAGGTACAGGGTCGAGGCCGTGAGCGAGAGGGATGACATGTAGCGGCTTCTTCTTGTGGATGGACCATAGGGCCAGAGAGCCCGAGTCGGAGCCAGTTACAAAGTGGCTAGGTGGGAGAGGGGCAATGCAGTCCAGGTTGTTCTCGTGATAAGCCGCATTCCTGGAAGCTCCACCGCGGAAGACGAGTTGTGCTTCTTCCACCACCTTCCACAGTCGAGCGGTGCGGTCCCGGGCGCCGACACTGATGCATTGGTCGATAGTCATGGCCGCCAGCGAAGATACATTGTCTTGGTGACCAAAGAGCGTTTCCACATAAGCATGTCCAGCACTGCTCACAGACCATGTCTTGATCGTACGGTCATACGACCCAGAGAACAACTGTTCGCCCGAGCTCATGGTAGAAATGTGCCGGGCAAAGGCAAGTCCACTAACGGTGTCGCGATGTTGTGTAAAGGTCTTCAACGGCGTCAACGTCGCTGCGTCCCAGATGATCAATTTATTGTCCTCTCCACCGGTAGCCAAAAACTTCCCCGATGGCGACACAGCAAGCGACAGAATGTTCTTCGTATGGCCTTGGTCTTCACCGGTCTCCTCCACCTTCTGCAAACCTCGGACGTACTTCACTTTCTTAGGCTTCTTTCGCTGCGGCCGTGGGGGTCGTTTCGAATTTTCCGACGGAATTGTAGGGTTTTCAGGAGTAGCGAGTTCCCATTTAATCAAGGTTTTATCTTTGGAAACGGTGTAGACAAACGGCGCATGGACGGCAATGGAGGTAGTCGACTGGGTATCGGCACGGAAGAATGAGTGAGATGCTGACGAAAATGCCAAATCCGAAGCAATTTGACGGTATCCTCGCCCTTTGAATTCATCCTGCGCAAACCAGTTAGTCGCCTCCGTGTGGTCCAGTTGGCGCAGACAAAACATACCACGTCCTCTTTTAACCTCTCCGCAATCAAATCCCGGTCAATCTCAGCTGCGTCGAAGCCAACCTCATCCACTTCATCCCGGACATTCTCCAAGTATCGTTCCGCAAGCTTCAACCTCCGTTCGCCGGCCGTCTCGCCTTCGTCGTCCGAGCCACTCTCCTCCTCGGACCCTGATGCCGCGCTGGCCTCATCTTCATCAATGTCGCTCCCCGAGACGGACTCGTCTCTCTGTTGTCTTGCGCCTTGACCCTTGGCGCCGGAATCGCCATTTGCATCAACACCTCGCTTCTTCGACCCCGGAGCTGCAGCGCGGTCCTCCCTCTTTCGCTTTTTCTGGGAAGCGGGTACTGTAAAAAACGACGACATGGCGGGTTTCAGCGACTGCACGGTAGGAGTCACTGAGAAGAATTCGCGGCGAAATAGGACGTCTCACGGGGATTCTTGCTGTTTTTTCGACTTTGATTCTTTTTCTTTTTTTTCTGCCACTGGTCAGTGCACGTGCAGGCGGTGACCCGTTTAGATGCAGACAGGCGCTGACTCAGCAGGACAGCTCCGCGCCCAACCTCAGCAGCTCCAGCGACCAGCTCCAGAGCAGCTTCATTGGTATCCTACTCTTTTTCTTCAGCTTAATACTTCTTCTCTCTTGATTCTACTACCTGACCGGACAAGCAAATATGTGAGTTTCTCTTTTGATACCTGCTCGATGATCATGGTGAGATCACTCACACCTACAGGGAGGTTCTACTTGGTATCACCGGCAAGGACTTTGTCATTCTGGCCGCGTCCAAGGCCACAATGCGCGGACCGACAATTATCAAGGCTGAGGATGATAAGACACGGCAGTTGAACAAGAGCACCGTCATGGCTTTCTCGGGGGAGGCGGGAGACACAGGTGAGTGAAGTCGATACGGCGTTCTGGAGTTCTATCCAAGCTAATCTATCTGTCTTGGATAGTGCAATTCGCCGAATACATCCAAGCGAATATCCAACTATACACGATGCGGAACGATGCCGAACTAAGTCCTAATGCGGTGGCCAACTTTGTCCGGGGAGAATTGGCACGGAGTTTGAGGTCGCGGAGTCCTTACATGGTCAACTTGCTGCTTGGTGGAATGGATCCGATTTCACAAGAACCGAGTCTGTATTGGGTGGATTACCTCGCGTCGTTGGCTCCGGTGCCTTATGCCGCCCATGGTTACGCACAGTTCTACTGCTTGTCCATTCTCGACAAACACCACCACCCCGATATTAATCTGGAGCAAGGCTTGAAGCTCCTCGAGATGTGTACCGACGAACTGAAGCGCCGGCTGCCGATTGACTTCAAGGGTGTACGTGCCTATCTTCATATGCTGCGTGTTTACTGGTAACTGACGTGGTCTTCTAGGTTCTGGTCAAGGTGATCTCGAAAGACGGCGTGAAGGAAGTAGACTTTGACAATAACCGAATCGTCACGAGCGCTTAATCGATTCCAGCGTTGTTGTATCATACCACGTTTCTCGAATCTTTCCTTTTTCTATTTATTATGGGACGCTTCTTTATGAAATCGGTTGCATGGCAGGTATTGCCATGATTTTGACGGGCATGTAATCGTCAGTTACTCAGTAGAACGAATAAAATGATATTACTGTGGTATTTCTGCTGTAATAACCGTAAACTCAAGTGTCTTGATATCGTCTTTGCACTGCGTCATATTGTTGACAGTTTGCTTTGTTTGTCTTGTTTGGTCTGACCGATATGTTTGCCCTGTTTGCATCTAGCTTGCAACCGCGACTTGACGATTTCGCAACGGCGGCTTTTTACTTGAATCCCATCCACCACAACGCAATTGCCCTCATGTCAAAACGACCAGCAGACCTACCGCTAGAAGAAGGCCAATCGGTCGGCTCTCCGGCCTCCAAAAGAGCACGTGTGGAGGACGAACTCCCCGAAGACGATCCCCGCAACGGAGCTGTGCCTGCGGAACGCGCCAGCGGCCAGGACCTCGAACAACATGACCGCAATGGAAAGAATGTCCTTGCTGCGGCAGACAAGGAAGGAGAGGCATTGACTGAAGCTGAGCGGGGTGATGAGGACGAATCGGATATCGACGAGGATGCGCCGGCCATCGCGGCCCCGAAACGGCAGTCCCAACCTATGGAGGGATACAGTGATCTCTACCTCGATACGATCAACCGCGGGATTCTCGACTTTGATTTCGAGAAGCTGTGCTCCGTTAGTTTGTCGAATATCAACGTCTACGCTTGTTTGGTTTGCGGGAAGTACTATACGGGTAGAGGACCCAAGTCGCATGCCTATTTCCATGCTCTTGAGGTCGGGCATCACGTTTTTGTCAACATGGGAACGAAGAAGGTTTATGTGTTACCGGAGGGATATGAGGTCAAGAACCGGAGTTTGGATGACATCAAGTACGTCGTGGATCCGCATTTTGCGAAGGAGGATGTCTCGAAGCTGGACAAGGAGGTCCGGGATGCCTTCGATCTAGCTGGACGCCGTTATAGACCAGGTACGTCTGAGAGACCATGCGCAGGTAGGAATTCTACTGATATCGCTAGGTTTCGTCGGTATGAATAACATCAAAGCGAACGATTACCTGAACGTGGTGGTTCAACTCCTGGCCCATGTCCATCCCATTCGCAATTTCTTTCTTCTACACGAGTTCCCTACGCCAGGCACACCACAACTAGCACTCCGATTCAGTACTCTCGTCCGAAAGCTTTGGAACCCCAAGGCATTCCGATCACACGTATCGCCACACGAGCTGCTCCAGGAGATCGCATTACGGTCATCAAAGCGCTTCACGCTTACTCAGCAATCCGATCCAGTTGATTTCTTGTCCTGGTTCTTGAACAACCTGCATCTCTCCCTGGGAGGTTCGAAAAAGCCTTCGTCGACGCCAACGAGTGTGGTTCAAGCGGCGTTCCAAGGCCACCTCAAAATAGAAAGCCAGGCCATCACGGCGCACTCGGATACCCAGAATGCTCGTTTGGTGTTCACCGAGTCTGGCTCCATCAACAGCCAAACCACTCCCTTCCTCATTCTCACCCTTGATCTCCCACCAACTCCCCTCTTCCAGTCCTCCAACCGGGAATCGATTATTCCTCAAGTTCCGCTGACCAACCTGCTGAACAAATACAATGGCATCACCGCATCCGAGAAACTCGCACACCGTGTCCGACACCGCCTCTTACATCCCCTCCCACCATACCTCCTCTTCCACGTCAAGCGATTCAGCAAGAACCGATTCGTCTCAGAACGAAACCCCACCATTGTCACATTCCCCTCAACCCGCTCCCTCGACATGTCTCCATACGTAGAGCCAAACCCCGCCATCTGGCCCCCGGGAGAACCCATCCTCTACGACCTCGTGGCAAACGTCATCCTCGACCCCACCGTGGCCGCACCCGGCGCTGGAGATGAAGCAGCCGAGAAAGGCGTCAACGCCGCTTCGGGCGTATCCTCGACCGGTGCCGGCGCCGGTACTGAGAGAGTCAACTGGCTCGTGCAGCTGCATGATAAAGCGATGGAAGCGGAGAATAAACGGCAAACGAGCGAGCGTGGAGGTGAAGCGAGGGGACCGGAGTGGTTGGAGGTCCAGGATTTGGTTGTTAAGAGGGCGGAGAGTGAGACGCTTTTCACGAAGGAGGGGTATTTGATGGTTTGGGAGCGGAGGAGGGTTCCTGGACAGGGGAATAAGAAGGGGAAGAAGGCGGCTAGGTAGATATTGAGATCAAGAGACGGGAGTTGTTCGTGGCTATACTTTTACTGTAATATGAAATACATACCATCTTATCCATAAAGTCCATGCAAGTGAAGCATTCCACTCTATTGCGGTGAATGTTATCGATAGACAACGTAGGGCTTCCCTCAGCTTTCTGCTTCTACCGTTCCCATATCCATGAAGAATTCGTCCGTCTTCTTCAACCTATCGATTCTTTCTTCGCTATCTAGTCTATTGGCTTTCGAGGTCCTTTTTCCAGTGTCGAGATGGCATCTGTCCTACCTAGACTCAATCGCACCAAAATGGCATCAAGATCTTTTCAATCAACTCGCCTAGTGCCACTACGAGAACCTATCTGCAAATGTTATGAGAACTGTCTTCCAAGTTCCATGAGCTACCATCACGCTGGGAACAGTCATTGACTGACACAACAATCGCCGTGTCATCGACCCTGACCCTCTTGTTGCGGGAGACTTTCTCTCGAAGGACAGTTTGTAGCTTCTCTTCCAGGAACAACCGCCAGTAGTCGCTCGGGGCCAATACCAGGTCTTCTTCCGTGTCCTTTACCACGGCCTTGTTGTTGAGGGTGACTCGCTATTCTATGAAATAGTGGACACAGCTTGGCGGTTCCTCGTCATAGATCTTGTCTTCCTCCCATTCAGATTCCTGGAGCAGAGGTATAGTATTTGGTTGAGGTTGGCTTGCGGGGTTGGGCCCATCGTTGAGTAGGATATATGGGGAGGAACTACAGTTGGACTGTGTAGTATAAGGGCTTCGGAAGTATCCCGGGGTAGGTGGGGAATATTGAGAATTTTGCTCCCATGGTTCGAGCTCTTGGAGCTGAGAGATGTACATTTTGATGATAAGCAGCTTAGCAGTCTCGCGCATTGCCGGGTTATTAACATCTAGTCTGTCATCAACTGAAGGGGTTGTTTTTGCTGGCACTTGTACCTATGCCAAAACGCCCAACCACCGGAAATACTCAGATGCGAAATCATCACGCTCACTCCCACGATGGTAATCAGCATTTAACCTAAAATCTGAAACCTCCGATCAGGGAGGCACTAGTTGCATGGGAAAGGACTGATTCCCCTCCAACTGCTATACTGACTGTCAACCCTACGCATTGCACTACTTGTATGTGTATACTTAGCAAATGGAGCAAAGGCATTCGTCAGAAATTTCCGGGCAGCTTGGCTATAGCTAGCTGAGTGTAGATTACCTTTGTAAATTCATGGTAGTGCTCATCCTCCTATTAAATACAAATATATAGAAACATAACACACAAACGTCACTTAGCCCTCTGTCACGACGGCAACTCATGCCTCACATTGTCCGCAGAAACTTCAACCGGGTAAAAAGCTTCTGATGCCGGTGCTTCAACCGGATAGGGAGGTTCTGATGCTGGTGCTTCAGCAGGTAAGTCATATAGCTTATAAGATGACGAGATCTGCGAATTGGTCATGGGAGCGCCAGCGGATTCCATATTAGAGCTGCCACCACCCCTTAATGCACACCGACGGAAATACCATATCGTACCGGCAATGGCGATGAAAAACGCGCCTCCGAGACCAACACCAACGCCGATTCCCACTTTTGCTGTGGTTGTAAGCCGCCGGTTTCGCTGCTAGAATCTGACGACGATGCTGTGGTTGAGATGGCGGTCGATGGGAGCAATGAAGATACCGGCGTTGGAAATGATGATGAGGAGAGGGAGGAAGTGGTCGTTGCAGTTGTGGCGTCACCGTCTGTGATGTTAAAGTAATGGTTGGCGAACAGGTTTGAACGATCCGTGTCGTCGATTATCTGGAAAAAGAAGACGTTCCCATTTGCTAAGTCACGTTGTGTCGACACGATCCATTTGTACATAGTAGAATCTATATGCTGTCGATTGTCAGTGAGATATGCGGGCGGCGGCAGGGACAGACATACTCTGTACAACTTCATATTTGGAAATATCGTTCTGCCACAACGTTATCGAAAAGGAATCCAAATCCGTTGTCCAACGAAGCTGAACGGTTTCGCCGAGTTTATACACCGGATCTTGCGTGTAATTATGAATTGGGCCACCGGTTGGAGGGTTCAAGAAAATTCCCGGCTCCGACGCTCAGACATGGGCATGGAATAGGAAGAGAATAGACGCGAAAAAGAGCCTCATCATATCCCCGGCAGCATCGACAAAACACAATCAAGAGAAAGAAGATCTGTCCGTTTCCCTCATGGACATAGCAACCATAAGACACAATTCGTCGAGGGTGGAAAAAGATGAGACAAACTTAGGGGAGTTTTCGCTTCCCTCGCTTCATGTTAATTTATCACTCGGTGGAACCGTTCTGTTATTGCGCCTGCGACCTCGTTGCCCGGTGCGTGCTGATCGTGTACAAGTACTGCGCACAGCCATTCCTGTAGAGGAAGTGCAGGGGGGTTAGTGAGTTCTTTGCCAATGTCTCTCCTGCTCCGTTGCTCTTTCTTGCTTTGTTCATGAATTCAGGAGTATATGGAGCGTATTGAAACATCACGCCAGACATGCCAGGTGGCTGTCTTCCATGTACCCTGTGGTTGTAGTATTTTGTACATAGTACTAAAGATAGGGCAATACGGGAGATTTTGCGCGTTGCAGCTGCGGGGCCAGCAGAGCCGTTTCCCGGTACGGGTAAGGGCCCGACGTCAGATTATGCCTCATTATTGGCCGCAATGGGAGATAACCTTCATTTTGTGGATAACACAGACCACAAGTCACGTTACGGAGAACGCCATGCCCGGTGAGAATATAACAGCGATGGTCCCCTTCAAAGCTTGCCGAAGTTCATTGGGAAAGAAGAAGAAGAAAAGGTAAAAGCCGTAGGGAAGATGTTGTTGTCCTTACCGCGTCCGTATTATCTTGCGGTCCCAGCTGCATGTATCCTGCTTTTGTTATACATGTTTGCATTCCGAGATCCAAGTCCGGCATATGTTCCTCTTCCTCCGAGTCCAGTGCTGAATTCCAGCCCCAGCGCCGGTCCTGCATTGTCGGATACGCCACCAATGCATAGCGCAGAGAAAGCGACCCTGGGTGTAAGTATCCTACCAATTGAAGTTTCAGATTCACGAACAATGCGCTGATAGCAATTCGCGCACTAGTTCCAGGAAATCCTCATCCTTTCAGCGGCCCCTCATGGCGAACGAGAGGTTTATTAGCTGCCGCGCAACTTACGGGCCTGCAACTTAAGATCCCCAAGCAACCGCCTATTCATCCTGACCTCGTGAATGCGTTTCAAGCTCTCAGTCCTGAAGAAATTCAGCACCAAACTCACGGCGCCAGCGCCGCATGGCTCGCGCATCTCGATCTCTTAAAGCACGTCTGGCAGTCCGATCTCGATACCGCCCTGATCCTCGAAGACGATGTTGACTGGGACGTAACTATCCGAGAACAAACAGTACGGATCGCAGACACGGTGAGGACTCTGACGCATACGCATAATGGCAATGAGTCCGCGCCGTATGGTCGCGCCTGGGATGTTCTTTGGATTGGGCACTGTGGTGAGTACTGGGAGGACTGGATTGAGACGGTCGTATACGAAGACACCGGCGTCTGTCCGCACGATAAATACATCGGCTGGGCCAAGAATTATGTCAATCGTCTCCCTGACCACCGCCGGAATGTATACTGGTCCCTGAACCCCGTTTGCTCTTTCGCGTACGGCGTATCCGGCGAGGGGGCGAGGAAGATCCTGACGCATCTCGGCGGCGCGCAGGACGAGGCGTTTGACGTTTCGATGATGCATCTTTGTCAACAGAAGGTGTTGAACTGTATCTCTGTCGTGCCGGAGGTTATACATCAGTATTTCTCCGCAGAGTCCTTTGGGGCGAAGAGTATTGTGGATCTTGGGAATGAGATGCAGGAGGATGTTAATGAGTCGTTTGAAAGTGTTATGGGGTCGACGGAGAATATCCTTGAGAGTGCACGGTGTCATGCGTTATGGGGGAGGTCTTGTTTGAGGGAGTGATCTGTCTTTGCATATTATAACTAGTACATAATGATATCATGCATGTGCCCGTTTTTACCAGTTCGTCTTATAAACTCCCCCAGCCACAGAACTTCTTTCCGATTCTGATAGCAGCACCAGATACGATACCCCACACGCTTGCATTTACTGCAGCTTGCACGCTAATCATAAGCGCCATTTTGCCAACGTAGGTAAAATGGTCAGTTCGGGAGCCGCCCCCGCCCCATGCGCCAAAGGTGCGGACGTCAGAGAGGAGAGCAGAAGACGAGTCTCGCGATGAGAGAAACGAGGACGCCAGAGAGCGGAGGTAAAGGGATTCGAGCGGGAGGAAGATCACTGTCGTCAGCATCGATGCGAGATGCGAGGCGAGGGAATCGACTGGGTGGGAAGATAGAATCGTCACCCTGTGTGCAGGAGATCCGGGTGGTCCGGTGAGTTGTCGAGGGTGCGCATTTGGCGCTGAGGGAGGGAGTTCCGGGTTTGAGCGGTTCTCGTCATCGTATTCAGGGCCAAGTGGGTCGTTGAGAGCTTCTTCTAGCATTTGCTCCTCGTTATTGTCGGGCAGTATGTTGGCAAGACCTGGGTCAGCTTGCTCTTCTGCTGGTTGATCCTGAGAGGTAGGAGCAGACGGAGCATCAGTCAAGATTTGAGAAGCCCCTGCAGTCACATTGGACAGGCCATCGCTGTCCACTGCGTCATTCACTATCGTAGCAAGATTCTGGTCCGTGTTGGACAGAAGGGAGTCCAGAAACTCCGTAACTGATCTGCGATCCGCTGGTAATTCGCCCAGGTTGGCGTTTCTAGGTCGGGCGTTTGCCTGTCCTTGACTGCGGTTTCCCAGCAATTCCAGCTGCATAGTGATAATGTCCGAGTTTTGATGGATCAATGAAGCACGTACACGAGGCGAAGTCGGAGGGGATGTCTCCGGAGAGGATGGTCGAGAGAAGAGGGTATTAGAGCGCGAAAATCGTCGATTTTCATCTTGATCTCGAGGTGGTTCAGCGTCGGCTGTTTGATGTGTCTCATGTTCATTCGAAGTAACATTTGCGCCTTCCAATGGAGGCATGTCTGAGAAGATATCAGTGCTCATCGCGTCAGGCGATTGCGAAACCCGGTTGTCTTCATTCTGCAGAATACGATCCCCATGGAAACTGGTTCCCGGTCCAGAGGTTTGCACGGAAAGATTTGGAGCGGTCGAACTAGGCCAAGCACCCCCATGCCTAGCAGGAGTTCGTTCTGCTAATGGCTGTGGACGTTCTCGCTGGTTTGTTCGGGTTTGCGCTTCTCCTAGCTCATTTTGCAATTCTTCAATGCACTGACGTAAGGATTCAATTCTCTCTTCTCTCTGAGAAGAGTTACCTGGACGATTCGGTGTTTGTGCACGTTTGAAACCAAACCATGAAAGAGCCCAATTCCGAAGAACGGATAGTTCATACTTGATATCTTCGTAGAGCGTCAAACAACCACGGCGGTTCTCTTCTTCTGATCTGCGGCCAAGTGTTGGCACCATCCAGTCAATGAGATCGTTATCAAAAGCCACTCGAATAGAAAGCTCGTCAGCAAGGCTAGGCTTCGGTAGCCGCCGGCGGATCAACCGGTAAAGTCGAATTTCAATTATGGGGCGCAAGTAGACGTATAAGTAAACCAAAAGCGAGGGTGTCTTCAAGATACCCATGCAGAGCTTGGCCAGCGAGTGAAAGGAAAGGTTTGCCGGCAAAGAGAGGAGTTGTGTCGGTGCAAGTTCGCCAAATGGCACAAAGAAACTGGCGCTCGGCATGCAGTATGGGTGGACAAGGTGCAGAGATTGTAGAAGAGAGTACATGTATGTCTGTACGGCTAGAACTAGTAAAGCTCCCCTCGTCCTGTCAGGCATTAGTAGCAGTCCCAAGAACCGAGAAATGTTAGTACTTACGCATAGTGTACTGTGGTGAATGAAGCCCGTATGATTTTAGTGCAAAACTCGTTAGGAGAATATTGCGTTAGGTGACTCTGTAGAAATACAATCAACCGCTCTAGAGGATGATGTCGACAGATGGATAGACAGGTCGACACAGTCCACGCCGGAATCCCAGCAAAGTAGAAACCGGCAACTCCGATAGAATCACGCTCATAGTTTATGATATGCGTCAAAGGAACATGGGTGTAGCTTTTGAATGTCTGAGCACGGAATCAGCCTGAGAATCTCGAGCACTCCAAATAAGGTAGAGTACCTGTATCCGCCCTGTAAGTGACGACGTCCACCACGAACCCAGGAAAACAGACACCTGATCTAAGGTTGCCATGACCAATCCATAGTCGTTCTCGGCAGCTATCATGTTGATTTTCTGCTGCTCATTAGGCGCTCCCTCTCCTCCGTCTTCGCCGCTAACGACAATGCCCATGGTTGACAATATGTCATTCTTGGCCTTTCGCAATTCCTTCCCGAGTGCCTTGGATTCAGGATTGACCGGATGTCCTCGGTCATCATAGCGCTGCACATAGCCATCTGCATGGATACTGGACTCCCGATTTCCGACAGCCGGCTCATCTGGGGGACTGGGAGCATGCTCCGGAGGTTCGTATGGGGATCGGCCCTTAAATAGTCAATATAGGTCAAAAGGCTCGGTGCATGAGACATGAAAAAAAAAAAAAAAAAAAAAAAAAAAAAATGCTATTTTATACAACCAACTATCCTTGGAACACAGTCTTTGGGAGTATAGCAAAGCAGAGGCACATCAAAATATTTTGAAGCTACACAGAAAATATGGAGAGAAGCCTACCAAAGCGAGCCGATTCAAATAAGCCTGTCGCCCCATTGTGCAACTAGACTCGGATCACCGTCAACGAGTTTTCGAGGTACTCATGGCACCATGCAACACAGGTACAAACGAAGAGTTAGAAAGCTGCAGCAAGCCAGCAATATCAAGCCATTATCGTGGACAATATCAGCGACGATGATGCATGTTTGTCAAAGAACACCGCGGAAACAGACGCCGCAATCACGTGGGCGCTTGCCGCGTTTGAGCAGACATGCCAACTTTATCTCAGCCGCTATGCAAACACCCTAAACAATGCAAACTGCCCAAACGCATCGAAAAAAAGATGAAAAGTTCCCCGGTTGAAGCTGTGAACATCCAGTCATTAGCGACGCTGGTTTGTCGCACTTGTTTTACAGCTCATTTCTCGTGAAGCATAGGATGGCGCGATAGTTTCCCAGTGACTCTGACCTTGAAATAACCCGAAACACCATGTCGAAAGCCGTCGTGAAGACGACCTTTGAGGCGTCGCGGACGCTTCGCCCCATATACACCGGAGGAAGCACTGCGCTGGATGCCAGTGGCCGTTTGTTGGCCGCATGTGTCGGCGAGGAGGTCCTTATTGTGGATCTTGAGTCTGGCGACCAGCTTGCCAGTCTGGAGGGGGTGAGTTTTCCAATTGTGCAGAGCGACGAATTGCGCAGACTAACAGTTGCATAGGATGGAGAAATCGTCACCAGTCTAGCCAGTACGTCCCTGCATTGGATAGTCTATTGTGGAGGGAAAGGGTCAACTAACACTATCTAGTCACTCCCTCGGCCTCTCATGTCATTACCTGCTCGCGATCCATGTCGATGCGGATCTACGCCCTCACACCTCTCGACGAATCTTCGCAAATTGAAGCGACGCTTGTCAGATCCCTCAAACCTCATACCGCACCTGTCGTTACCACTGCAGTTGACGCTACCGGGTCATTGTTGGCAACCGGAGCAGCAGACGGATCCGTCAAAGTCTGGGATATCCGGGGAGGGTTTGCGACGCACACATTCCACGGTCACGGAGGCGTTGTATCCGCTTTGTGCTTCTTTGAAGTCCCTACGAGCGATAGCGACAACAAGTCTACTTCCAAGAAGAAGAAGTCCAAGAAGGCCGCCGATTCCGATGACGAAGACATGGAGGACGCCGCCGCCGGCTCGCCTACTGGATTCCGTCTTGCTTCCGGAAGTGAGGAGGGTAGAGTGCGCATCTGGGATCTGAACAAGAGAAAGTCTCTCGCCAATCTCGAGTCCCATGTTTCCGTTGTGCGGGGCCTGTCATATTCGCCTTCGGAAAATGCCCTACTGTCGGCCAGCCGTGACAAGACTGTGATTGTCTGGGATGTGCGCACATGGAAGACACGCAGAATCATCCCTGTTCTGGAGAGTGTCGAAGCTGCATCTTTTGTTACAGACAGCGGGCTGTGCATGATCGGTGGAGAGAATGGTAGGCTCCGTGTGTGGGACTGCAATCGAGGAAGCGAAGTCACTCAGGAGCAGGAACCTGCATCGGAGTTCGAAGCCGTGGTTGCCATTCAGTATACTCCTGGCATGCGTTTTGTGATGACCGTTCATGCCGATCAGACTATCCGCTTTCACTCTCTGAAATCCTTGTCCGACTTCAGGCCCGGTTCGACTCTCGAGCCGTTGACTGTTACCAGGCGCATTTCCGGCAATGACGATGAAATCATCGATCTTGCATACGTTGGACCTGACCGATCCATGCTGGCCCTGGCCACAAACACTGAAAGCATCAGAGTGGTGTCGGTAGGCCCGTCTGAAGACCGGCCATCAGTCGATGGGGAGGAGTACTTCGGCGCGGATGTCACCCATCTGGAGGGCCACGATGACATTATCATCTGTCTTGACGTGGACTGGTCCGGTCACTGGCTGGCAACAGGTGCCAAGGATAACACAGCACGTTTGTGGCGTCTCGACCCCAAGACGTCGTCTTATACCTGCTTTGCAATCTTCACAGGTCACGCCGAATCGCTCGGAGCTATTGCTCTTCCACACATACCACCACCTGTCGGCACTCCTGCCTACAAGGATCCGCTGAACCACCCACCGTCATTCATGCTCACTGGTTCGCAAGACCGCACCATCAAGCGATGGGATACAGCCAAACTCGCCCCGCTCACGTCTTCGAAGCCCCATTCCGCAAAGGCTTCCTTCACTCGGAAAGCGCACGAAAAGGACATCAACGCTCTTGACATCAACCCCACATCTACCTTGTTTGCGTCCGCCTCGCAGGACCGTACAGTGAAGATCTGGTCCGCCGAGGACGGCACCACAATCGGTCTTCTCCGTGGTCACAAGAGAGGTGTTTGGTCTGTTCGCTTCTCGCCCAAGGACACACCCATCCTCAACACCGATAACCGCACGAGCACCAACCGCGGTTTGGTCCTTACCGGGTCCGGAGACAAGACCGTCAAGATCTGGAGTTTGGCAGACTACAGCTGTCTGTTGACTTTCGAGGGCCACACCAACAGCGTACTCAAGGTGCTCTGGCTCCCTCCTCCAGATCTCTCCAAGAAAGACGAAGAGGATGACGAGGACGACCACGCACAAAAATCCGGCAACACCGCTGCCGCACAGGCCCGTCCCCTCGTCGCATCAGCCGCCGCCGACGGTCTGGTCAAGGTGTGGTCCCCCTACACCGGCGAGCTCGAAACCACCCTCGACAACCACACAGACCGCGTCTGGGCCCTCACCAGCCCTACCCCCTCCGGCTCCCGCGCAGACACCAAGCCCTCCGATAACAAAACCATCAACACCACCACCTCCCCCTACGCCCTCGCCTCCGGCTCCGCAGATGCAACAGTAACTGTCTGGACAGACACCACCTCCGCCACCTACACGGCCTCCGTAAACGCCAACTCCCTCCACGTCGAACAAGACCAACAACTCCAGAACTACATTCGCGCCGGCGCCTACCGCGAAGCTATCACCCTCGCCCTCCAACTCAACCACCCTGGCCGTCTCCTGTCTCTCTTCAACGAGGCCGTCGACGCCGCTGACGACCCCTACGCTACCCAGGAAAACCGCGACGCTCGCGAGAATAGTCTAACGGGTGACCCCTCTATCGACGAGGTTCTGCAGACGCTCGACCCGTCGAATCTGCGGACTCTCCTCCTTCGTTTGAGGGATTGGAACACCAACGCGCGGACAGCGCGTATTTCCCAGCGGATTCTCTTCGCGCTGTTCCGCTCGTACCCCGCATCGACGTTCGTTGAGCTCGCAAAGTCGAGTATGGCGAAGCGCGGTGATAGGGCTACCGCGGCGGGCATGGAGGATATCCTGCAGGCGTTGGCCGCGTACACGGAACGGCATTATCGCCGGGTCGAGGAGTTGGCGGATGATAGTTATTTGGTGGAGTGGGTTTTGGGAGAGATGGATGGGGGTGTTGGGTTGGGGGGACTTGGGGAGCCTGGGTCTGGGGTTAATGGGGGGGAGAAGGATGTGCTTATGCTTGGGGCATGAAGTGTGATGGTGTGATATCTATGGCGCATTTGTGGAGTATTTGTTTCGCATTGTTTATGATATTGGATTGGGAATATATAAAAGCAATTTAGACGTTTGTTTTGACACCTGCCAGTAGATACGGAGTGTATGTACAGCATTGAAATCGAACGGTTATTCTTTCATTCAAGAACAGTAGCTCAACCTTTCGTCTTCGACATGCCAGCAAGGGTATCAATTGCATATAGACAACCTCAAATGAATATAATACAAGAAAATTGCTATGAAATGCTGACATTGCGGATAGAATCCATCCTCATCTATGACCAAAGGCCACCCTATCGATCGTCACGTCTTCTCCTGTGCGAGTCGCGGTCACTATCGCGGTCCCGATCCCGATCACGCCTGGAAGAAGAGTGTCTCGAACTGTACCGATCATCGTCGTGATACCGATGACGTCTTTCCCTGTCCCTGTCCCTATCGCGCTCCCTCTCCTTCTCACGATCCCTCGTGCTATCACGGTCCCGTTCCCGGTCTCGATAATACCGATCATCTTTGTCTTTCCGATCACGTCTCGAATGGCGATCGCCAGACGAGCTCCTATCTCTATCCCGTCGCAAAGACCCCTTCCGTCTTTCGTATCGGTCATCATCGTTGTAGTCGCGTTTTTTGTAGTCACGATCGCGCTCACGGTCACGGTCCTTATCGCGTCCGCTCTTTTCCAGATTGCGATCTCGCCGTTCCTTCCACTCATCATCCTTGTCGACTTTTCGGGACTTGGCCTCTTTCTGGAGAGCGCTAAGCTCTTCCTCGGTGATATATTCGCCCGTCTGCTTGTTTCTCATCATAACGGGCATATAAACACCCTCAGTACTCCCCCCACCTTCCTTCTCGGCATTTCGAGCACCCTTGCGCATTGACGATTTACCCCAAGCGCCGAGTTCCACCTCCGCGCCTTTACCGCCAGAGGGATCTTTTGCTCCGATTCCAAGAAAACCAGGCCGTCGTTCCGGGATACGCGGACGGGTAGGATTCGCCGTCGAGCCGTAATTCCCCCTCCCAATCGACTGTCCGTCTTTCCAGCCCATACCCCGTAGTAGCGCTGCGCCGAACTCCTCTACAGGAATCGCATTGTACTGGTCCAACGTCGCAGGTTCAGGACGCGCCTCAACATCAGCGCGGAAAGAGGTTGCCTCGTCGTATACCGGGCCCATATCTTCCTCGTCATCGCGTTTCGCAGACTCAATAACCAAATCCGACCCCCCTTGTACCTCCCCAGTAGTCTCCCGAATAAGAGCCTGCAGCGCAATCTCATCCTCCGTCCGCGGTTTCCGCTCCTCAACAGCCGGCGCCGGCACCTTATCAGCATCCTTCATCTCTTTATCCCCATCCCCAGCTCCAACCTCTTTCTCCCCTTGACCAGGCTGCGCAAAACTAATCCCAAACGCCATACTCGGCCCCTCCCTCTCAACATTATCCCCAGCCGTCTCACCCCTCTTCTCAGCCTCGCGTATCGCCTGCACCTCCTTCGGAAGTAGATTCTTCCCTTTCGCCCGCACATTAACACCAGCCCTCTCGCGCCAGTTATTCCCACTCGCAACGGGTATAACCAGTTTCTCCTTCTCGGTGCTAATTTTGGTACCGTCCGCCGCGATCGCTGCGCCAGTAAGCGTGTCGAAGCCTGTTACGGCTTCAGCGGCTGGGGGGCGTTCGTCGTCGTTGTCGGAGTCGTCGTCATGGTGGAGGTGGTGTGGGCGGCGGGGGAGAGCGCGGTTTGGTGTTGGGGTATCGCGGGAGGAGGGTTTGAGGTTGAAGGAAGCCTTTTTGGGTTGGGAGGTGCTTGAGAGGGAGAGAGAGAAGGGCTTTTTGGGGGCGTTCGCGTCTTCGGGTGGTGGTGGCATTGTGGATGCCTTATGTTATATTTTGGCTAGAATGATAATGGTATTCAAGTAGAGACATGCGGGCTCGTTCCGTAAGGAAACAGAAATTGGAGTAAAGGAGAAGGTGAACGAACGAGTCTGGAGCTTGAGAGCTATGAGGCGGCTCAAAGCGGTGGCGACCTCGAAATCTAAACGCGCGCTTGGATCGGCTGCAACTACGAGCAGCAGTCACTACGGAGTACTCCGTACTGTATACCAGTGGTTAAGACTACGATATATTCACGAATCATACACTTCGTAATCATAATTCTTGTTGGACTTGAATTCATTCCAATAGTCGGTCGGGTACACTGTGAAGGTACTTCCGGCTCTTAATCGCATTATCAATACATGTGTTGGTACCAAAAAGAGTAAACTATCGCTCCAACGCCTGCAAGGACCTACATGCCAGTAGATCCAGGAAGAAGCGTGGCCAAATACATGAAAATAGAGGCGCAAAAGTAAGGGGAGTCGGGGAGGAGAGAAGGTAAAGTAACGACAACAGGTGAGGCGGTACGGAGAAATCAGGGTGTAGCAGTAGCAGTGGCATAACATCGCATTGCGGATCGAGTGTGGGGAGAAACGGAAAAGAGGATCAAAAGAAGGGGGTTTAAAAGGCGTTCGTGGAAAACAATATGTACAATCGAAGCGTAAAAGAGAAAGGTGAGGTGAGGATAACAGCCAAGCGGACGGAAGTCTCAGCTTGTAGCAGTTTGCGCTGGTGGAATGTTCGGGCTTTTGTTAGAACCCGGAACAGCGGTCCCTTGAGCGCTGCTCGTACGCTGTGCCTGTGGAGTTGCGCTCCGACTCTGTTGGGTAACGGCTCCGTTCATGGCAGGTGACCCAGCATTCACACGGTTCTGCTGGGCAGTCTGCGGAACTCGCATCATAGGCGAATACCCTTGCGTTTGAGGTACCTGCATGCCAGGCCCCCCGTTGGCTCCCGCTTGAGACTGGTGGAAGTCGGGCGACACCTGATAGTTGGCTTGGACGCTGCCAATGTTACCTGCAGCGGCATTCATGGCGGCTTGAGACATGCGCTGTTGTTGTTGCTGCTGATACTGGTGCAGACGCTCCGTGGCCAACTTGGTCACTTGTTCAGGAGGCATGTTCGGATGAGCCCGTTGGATTTGGCTTTGGATGTTGCTGATGGTCGGAACCAATCCACCGGAAAGCGGGTTCGGTTGTCCCATCCGAGGAGAAGGCGTGGAAACCCCTTGGGGAGTGCCGTTGTGGAAGGATGGGCTTTGAATTCCACCATTAGCCTGAAGCGCTGCCATCATAGCGGAGTTGTTCGGCGTGCCGTTGACGTTTGGCATGTTGAGATTAGGAGAGTGAGATCCCTGCGGCCCAAACTGCTGCGGATTATGAAATTGCTGCTGAGCTTGTTGTGGCTGTTGTCGAGACTGCAAAATACGTTGCTGCTCTTGAAGACGATTCGCCTCCCGGATGACTCGTGCGTTATCCGGAGAAGTCTGCATCGGCAATCCGGGTCGGCCACCGGCGGTTTGCTGCATCCCCGCTTGGGGCATCATCTTCATCGCCATCGGATTCGGCGCCATAGGGCCATTGACGGGTGCACCACCAGGCATTCCTTGCATGGGACGATTTGGGTTAACACCAACGCCAGCCGCCATGCCATTCGGTATCCCATTCGGTGCGCCGTTAGGCATGCCGTTTGGGTTCCTTCCGGGTTGGCCGTTTATCATTGGTTGCTGGTTGGGCACTTGACCCGCACGTTGAGCAGCCAGATTCGCCTGTTTCCAGTGAGCGGGCATCCTGCTGTGTTAGAACAAATGAACACTTACCCTTTGTTGCGCCATCATCTGCTGCCGGTATTGTTCTTGCCTCTCCTGCAGCTTCATTTCCCGCTCGTACTTCAGCCGACTGAACTCAGCAGGCGTCGTGATCGGGGGCTTCGGTTGATTGGCCTCGTTGACCTTTCTCATCGAAGCCAGGTGAGAAGCTAATAGACAGATGTTAGCCAATCAATTTCGGTAAAGAAAAGAACTCGATGCTTACCATGTTGCTGCTTTTGAAGCATAGTCTCCCGCTTCTTGGCCAACTTGCGCATTCCGTCGAGCAACGTAATGTGCTTGGAAGACCTTCTGCGGTCGACTCGAAGAGGTTGTGTTGTCCTCCTACGGACCGGCGGTGCGTTTGGCTGCTGTGCCTGCTGTTGTTGGGCGGCCTGCTGTTGTGCGAGCACGTTGCGCTGGGCCGTCTCCAGCCTCTGATGGTAAGCCCGGAAATATGGTGTCTTGGACATGTCTGCTGGCAATCCTTCCAGCCCTATCCATCGCTCAAAACATTCCCACGGCGTCCTTCTCTCCGCACCAGACGTGAACGGTGACGATGGCGAAAGGCAGCTGGAAATGAGCGACCAGTTGTATGGATAATCCTTCACAAGGCGTCGTAGCTCATCATCCTCTGCGTACGTCCACTGGGACGACTGCCTTGATTCAAAGAACCCGACAGACGGCATAGGGTATTCGGTCGGCGGGCGGAAAGAATGGCCCGGGTGAATCCGGTCGCGAATAGGCTGGTTTTCCGGTCGGAATAGGGCAACATTGGTCTGTTCCGGTGTCCACTCCAGCAAAGGCGGCTCCTCTGGTTCGTATTGCGAATAGTCGTAGCGGCTTCGCTTTCTCGGCGGCCCTTCTTCGCTGAAACGGATCTTGCCAGTCACGTACTTGGAGACTGGTAGAATATCCGTCTTCCAAGCAACATCGGGAGGGGCCTTGAAAGTCGGAAGCTTCGTATCGGGAGCGATATCGACAGGGGTATAGATAGGGAGTTCGTCAAGGATCTTCTCAGCGGCCGGGGTCATATCGAGGGAGAATGTGAATTCGTCTGATCCCAATGAGAAGATAGCTGCGGGTGCAACAGTATCAGGCAAGTCATGGCGTGGTTCATCATTGAAAGCTTCGTCCACGGAATCTTCCTCTGTTGAGGGAATTAGGTCTGGAGTAGGGTGAGAGACGCCTGCCATCGGTTCGTCGCCCATTTCGGGAGGCGAGACCATGTCGGTCTTCTGGTCGTGACTTTCCTCCGCGTCCGCCTTCCGAGTCGGAATCTTCGCCTGCACACGCAGCAACGCCTGGTGCTCAGGGTCGCTGTTGACGTATTCGGCGCACCAGTCCGCGCAGCATTTTGCAGCCGCAATCTTCCATTTGCGTTCTTCCCGGAAGTCCGTTCGCATCCACTTCATGTGGTCCAAAAGTACATCCCAGTGGGTCCCTTGGCGCGGAGGCTCAATTGAACGCTTGTACTGGCGAAGAGGCCATCTGTTAGCGTTCTGCAGCGCGTAAATCCGACGAAGAGTGCGACAATCCATTTGTTCTTGGTACTCGACGAGATGATTGCTAGTGCTCAGCGTCTTGTGCGCAGAGGCAACAAGCGTGCTGAGGTTAGTGCCTCGAGGAGGAGCGTAAGCCTTGCTCTGGAATAGGGTAAACAGATAGTCCTGCTCCTCATTCAGCCTAGCCAGATCGCCGACATTTTGGCGCACAAGATCCAACGAATCAGCTTTCTCTTGTTGCTGTTGTAGTTGCTGCTGCTTCGGGAATACAACGGTCGAGAGTCTACTCCTTTCCTTTTCGCGGTCCTTGCGATCTTTGAGGCGCATTCGAGCGGGAGATTCGGGCGGGCTTTTCTCTGGAGTCATGGCAGCCTGTGGCGACTCTTTCTCAGATGGAGAGACCGTAGGCTTTGGCGTCTCTCCTAAGATCTCAGACACGGACTTGTGGCGAATAGCACCAGAAGAAACTCGTGTGGTCATCCTCTCTGGGGGTGGCCCAGGCGTTGTTTGAGCCTTCTTCAATGTCGTAGTGGCGGACGGCGTTGTCTTTGAAGCTGCATCGACAGGCGGCCGTGGTGTTTCTGGCTGTGTCGGGGCCAGAGCGTCATTCACTGGTTCGATAACTCCATCAGGCTTCTTCACTTCAGAAGGCAGTGGGGCTGGTTGGTCCTTCGGCACACTTGGAGTCGAGACCTGAATGACTTCGTTTGAAGATGGGATATTGTCACTGGTAGGGTCACCAATAGACTTGCTGGCAGTGATCGTGTTTTGTTGAATGGACTGCGCTTCCTCCAAGCGAAGCTGTTCGTCCGGCGTCGATGGAACCAGACTGGGCGGTGCATGCACAGAAGTATCATGCTTCGGTTTATGGCTAGCATCTTGCGCAGCGGCAGTCGCTTCCTCAGCAGGACTGGTGTCGGGAGAGGTGGTAGTAGGAATAGGAGTGTGGCCGGAATAGTGACCAGCTGAAGAGACGGGGGAGAGAGGTTGCTGATCGGGAGGATGGCCGGAATGCCCTAGAGCAAGCGATGGACGCTTGTCATGGATCTTCTCAGGAAGAGCGGCCGTCGGAGTCGGCCCAGCCGATTCGAAACCATGAGTGCTCTGAGGCGTCCCCGGCACAGAAACCTTCCGCTCTGAGATGGATAATCGGGCGGGATGAGTGCCTGCAGGAGACGGCACGCCAGTTTCCTGCACAGTTTCGGGGGCGGGACCCGGCGCGTGAGACTGAACTACGCCAGGTTGCTCAGTATGTGCGACAGGCCTAACCCCTGCAGGGGGATGCTGGTGTGCCTTGTCGACAGCACCCCCAGCAGGCGTAGAAACACCATCTAGTTGCGCCGATGGTTCTTTCGCGCCAACTTCAGCCGCTGGGGGCCCTGTCTCCTTGCCCTCCCGCCGTGGTAAGAAAGCAGCATAGTTGGGGAGAGATGAAAGAGTAGATTCGTCAAAGTAGTGACCTCTGTATGTATGAATTAGTATACAACTCGAAGAGAATACAAAATAAAAATAACAGCAAAGCAGAGTAATACGAGGATAAGCAAACTTACTTGGCCAGGTCGTTGGCGTCTAAAAACGCCTGCTCCTTGTGGTGATATCGCGAATCGGTCGGAGCGCCGTCGGTCGCGCCGGCTAAGCCCACGGTCGCAAAGTAGAGCTCACTCAATTTGCGCTTCCGCGACAACAAACAACGTCTTGAAATAATTCTCCGTCAGCAACCAATGCATGAAAATTGGTAAAAAATGGTATCATTTGATAGAGAAAAAAGCGTAGAATCCAGCAAAATTAATACATACGCGATTTCATCGTTCTTGGACCGGAGAAGCTCGTCACGGAGCATGGAGCCTATTTCGCCAGCACAACATCCGATTAACGCGCTAAAAACGAGGGGGATGGGTTGAGCGAGGTCATCCAGAAGGAATAAATCGCTCAGAATTGATAAAAAGGGTGATTTGGTGGTGTTATGCGATGCTGAAATCCAGACACGAAGTGCTCGCCTTGAAGGGTTTTTTTTTCCTCTTTTTTTTTTTCTTTCGTCGGGGGCAGTCGTTGGGGGACTTGGTCAACGGCAGAGGGAGGTGTGAGTGTATTCGTATTGTTGTATGGTATGGTATTTGATAGGGGGGATGGCTAGTTTCGTGCAAAGGAATGGTGGTATCGTTACGTATTGAACCCTTTTGCGACTGGAATCTTGATACCTGAGGTGTCAATATTTCTTGCCTCAGGGAGTTATGTAACTTTATGACTCGATGATGACTACATTTATACCACTAGTTACGGCCTAAGGCAGTCACACCGCATTCGGATCAGGCAACAAGGCTATAAGTATCACCGCCTGGCTATCGCATGGCAGAAAAAAAAGTTGCAGCTGCAGAGCATTCCAGAACAACTCTACCAAAAAAGAGAAATATCGTTCATTTTTTATCGTTATGGCTAAACGCAAGAGAGAGGAAACCGTCAAGGACGTCCAGTCCTCCGACAAATCGTCCAAGGCCTCTAAACCCGCGACAAACCAGGAATCCTCGTTCGACCCGGTCATCAATGTGCAAATCGTGACCGGCTCCTACGAGAGAGTGCTGCATGGGTTTACTGCAGGGGTGTCTGCAGCTGCTTTGGCTTCGAAAGACACCAAGGAGTCTGCTGTCGGCCCTTCGCAGGTGCAATTCGCCGATACGTTCCTGTTCGAGGCGCATTCTTCGGCCATTCGGTGTCTCGCCTTGTCTCCCACACCCAAACCGGATTCGACAGAGCCTCCTCGTGTTATACTCGCCAGTGGTAGTACCGATGAACGTATCAATCTGTACTCCGTCTCTGCTGCGCCTCCAGCCGTGAATGATCAGTATCCGTCCGTTCCGACTCTGGCAGGAAGCAAGGTTCTCGAGAACCCGAAGAATCGCGAACTGGGCTCCCTCCTACACCATTCCGCCAGCATCTCTGGGCTGAGCTTCCCGTCGCGCTCAAAGCTCTTGACCTGTGCCGATGACAACACCATCTCCGTTTCGAAGACTCGCGATTGGACCGTCGTGTCGACCATCAAGGCTCCTCGTCCCAAGGTCCAAGGAAGGCCCAGCGGTGATACTGCACCAGAGGGAGGATCTCCCTCTGGTGTGAATGACTTCGCAGTGCACCCGAGTATGAAATTAATGCTCAGTGTTGGAAAGGGAGAAAAGTGCATGAGACTGTGGAACTTGGTGACGGGAAGGAAGGCCGGTGTGTTGAACTTTACCAGGGAGATGCTCCAATCGGTCAAGGAGGGCAAGTGGAGCTCAGGTGAAGGCCGGAAGATTGAATGGAACTCGAAGGGTGAAGGATTCGCCGTCGCATTCGAGTGGGGTGCTGTGGTTTTTGGAATTGTAAGTTGTCCTTGGCATACAAGAAATGGAAGACACAGCTGACTGGTGACAGGACTCTACCCCGACATGCAGAGTTGTGCCCAACCCGCGGAGTA
The DNA here is from genome assembly GCF_001890805.1 of Aspergillus glaucus CBS 516.65. Classification (NCBI taxonomy): domain Eukaryota; kingdom Fungi; phylum Ascomycota; class Eurotiomycetes; order Eurotiales; family Aspergillaceae; genus Aspergillus; species Aspergillus glaucus. The sequence continues at coordinate 151,805 of NW_019170463.1, read as the reverse complement.
AGCTTCACCAGATGAAGTATGTCACCGTTGATCCGTCGTCCGAGGATGCGAATGACTTGCTTGCCGTTTCCACGGAAGATGGACGAGTCATCTTCTACTCTACAAAGAAGCTACGGGAGCCTGAGAACGACCCTGACTCGTCTATCCCTTTTGCGGAACCCATTGCTCAGCTTGGCGGTAAGGTAAATGGTCTGCCTGGACGTATCAAGGACTTTGAGGTCTTCAGTCTGAAGAATGAGCCAACGGTTAAGAAGGATGCCTTCCTTGTGGTGACTGCAAACAGTGACGGGGCTGTCCGCGTCTGGCTGGTGGATGGCAAGGAGCTCAAAGAGCAAGATGACTCGGAGAATGCTTCGACTGCTCCCCAGGTTGGCAAGCTTCTGAACACGTACGAGACTGGCAATCGAATCACCTGTATGAAGGCGTTTGTGATGCTGCCTGTTGAGGATCAGTCAACGCTGGAGGACTTCGACGAGGAAGATGAGGAAGACGAAGAGAGCGAAGAGTCATCGGATGAAGAGAGTGATGCTGAGTAGATATCTACTGTCCTATATACCCTATTGTTCATAGAACTGTATCAATTCGAGTAAAAGTTATGCGTCTATCCATTTATAACTCTAGCGACTATCTTATTCGTATCTCAGTTGTCGTACTGATGGCCCGTGACTCACCACAGCAGGTGTTGTAGCTAGGCAAAAATATGTAGAAAAAAATCTTCAAAATTAAAGAGAGTCAACAAGAAGAGTCATAATAATATATAAGTTACATTTCCCTGAAAAATATCCAAAAACCATTCAACACTCTCCAAAATAACATCGACAATACTCACATACTGCTGCTACTACTACTACTACTACTACTACTACTGCTACTACTGCTACTCGCTCCACTGCACAAACCCCACCACCGCCGACAAAGCGTATCGTATCGCCTCCCGCTCCCAATACAGCAAATTTCCTCCATTTTCAAATTCTCGGCCACTTTTGACTACTCGCACCACCGCTACGAGGCTATCACTGACCTCCGCTCCGTTTAATCCGTCGTCGTCTCTCTCTGTCTCTACCGGTCAGAGCCTTCTGCCACACGCAGCAGATTTTTTCATCGACACCACCGCAAATATGGCTACCAACGGCGATTTTTCCGACGAGGAGTCCCAGCCCGGCTCGCCCATGATCAACGCCAATGGCCAGGAAGAGATTGAGGAGCAGGAGCCTCTCGAGCCCCAAGAGAAGAAGCCCAGCAAGTCGGCCATGAAGAAGGGCGCCGTGCCCACTCCCCAGCCGCAGCGACCAGAACTGCCCGAGCAGCCGAACCCAGACTCCATCGACCTGTCCACACTCAACCCCCTCACCCCCGAGATTATCGCGCGTCAGGCGACCATCAACATCGGTACCATCGGTCACGTCGCTCACGGAAAGTCCACCGTCGTCAAAGCCATCTCTGAGGTGCAGACCGTCCGTTTCAAGAACGAGTTGGAGCGCAATATCACCATCAAGCTGGGTTATGCCAACGCCAAGATCTACAAGTGCGACAGCCCCGAGTGCCCTCGCCCGACGTGCTTCAAGAGTTTCAAGAGTGAGAAGGAGGTCGACCCGCCATGTGAGAGAGAGGGGTGCACTGGTCGCTACAGGCTGTTGAGACATGTTTCGTAAGTCTACCTCTACGCAGTGTATGCGGGATGCTTGCTGACAATCTAGGTTCGTCGACTGCCCTGGACACGATATTCTGATGAGTACCATGTTGTCAGGTGCCGCCGTCATGGACGCTGCCCTTCTGTTGATTGCCGGAAACGAAACCTGCCCCCAGCCCCAGACCTCGGAGCACTTGGCTGCTATTGAGATTATGAAGCTCAGCCATATCATTATTCTGCAGAACAAGGTTGACTTGATGAGGGAAGACGGAGCTTTGCAGCACTACCAGTCCATCCTGAAGTTCATTCGGGGTACTGTTGCCGACGGATCCCCCATTATCCCCATTTCCGCGCAGCTCAAGTACAACATCGACGCTGTCAACGAGCACCTCGTCTCGCACATCCCCGTTCCCCTCCGTGACTTCACTGCTTCGCCTCACATGATGGTTATTCGGTCGTTCGATGTTAACAAGCCCGGTGCGGAGATTGACGAGCTCAAGGGTGGTGTTGCTGGTGGTTCGATCTTGACCGGTGTGCTCAAATTGGGTGACGAGATTGAGATCCGTCCCGGTCTGGTCACCAAGGACGAGCACGGCAAGATCCAGTGCCGTCCCATCTTCTCGCGTGTCGTGTCGCTCTTCGCCGAACACAACGACCTCAAGTTCGCCGTCCCTGGTGGTTTGATCGGTGTTGGTACTCGTGTCGACCCCACGCTCTGCCGTGCGGACCGTCTCGTTGGTTTCGTCCTGGGTCACCGTGGCCGTCTGCCCGCCATCTACACCGAACTGGAAGTCAACTATTTCTTGCTGCGTCGTCTGCTGGGTGTCAAGACCGCCGACGGCAAGCAAGCCAAGGTCGCCAAGCTGACCAAGAACGAAGTTCTCATGGTTAACATTGGATCGACGGCCACCGGTGCCAAGGTTGTTGGTGTCAAGGCCGATGCCGCCAAGCTCAGCTTGACCAGCCCGGCATGCACAGAGGTTGGAGAGAAGATTGCCATCAGTCGGAGAATTGACAAGCACTGGCGTTTGATCGGATGGGCAAACATTGTTGCGTAAGTACACTTGATCAGGATCTGTGAACGATTCGCTAACTTATTTTAGTGGTAACACCCTCGAGCCCATCTTGAGCTAAACTTGCTGCACTATTACGAAAAAAGAAAAGGATGGGAAAAGTTTCACGGTTACGAAGGAGTTGACGCGAGCATTTGGTATTACCCCGGTATAGAGAATGCGAGTCCATTCTGGTTCGTTCCATGTTGAAGGATTTATACCTCCAAAGCCTTTCAGGCCAGGGGAAGCCGGATGCCTGGCAGCATGGACTGGACGGGTTGGACGATGAGGGATAGTGAAGTAGCGGATCTACTTGTTGACGCGTGTTATGAAGTTGCTATGTGAAAAGATTTCTTGCTGTTCTATGTTGTCTTATAATGCTTCGATGTCCGGTCTTGATTATATATTCCGTCCGTAGCCGTAGCCATCGCTTAATTTTGTTCTCACCCAAACTTGCAAAACATAAAAGTACATATAGACATTCCAGTACCCCTGGTAAGATCTTAGTATTTAGACAATTTCAGCATATCTAACTACTGTAATTTGATCTCGTAACCATGTCAGGCTGACTGCTTAGTCACCCAGAGCTCGTTTCCCGAAGAGGACACAACGCCTTTCCACGTCCAACTTCAACACTGCGTCTTCAACAATCGCGTTGCTGTTGTCCGTCATGTGGATACTCGAGGTGAGCTCTTTATGATATTATCGCACTCTCTGAGTCGTGGCTAACTGAATGTTCTGCTGCAGCAACTGGCGCGTCTTTTGGACCGCCCACTCTTCCCATGGAAGACCGTACTAGTCGGGTTCTCGCTGGGTCAGTACCTGCTGGAGGGATTCCTGTCCTTCCGGCAGTACAAGGTCCTGCAGCGGACAAAGCCGCCCAAGGTTCTTGAAAACGAAGTTTCGCAAAAAGTCTACGATGAGTCTCAGGTACGTCACCAACGGCGCGACGAACATAGGAACATAGGATGGGGTGGTTGACAATGGCAGGCATACGGTCGCGCCAAAGCCAAGTTCGGTTTCGTCGCTGGTCTCTACGGTCAAGTTCAGAATCTCGCGTTTATCTACGGTGACGTGCTCCCCAAGCTCTGGGGCGTCGCTGGTGTCGCGCTCGCTCGGTATCTTCCTGCTCGGTTCCAAGGTGAAATCTGCCAGACGCTGGTGTTTCTCTTCGGGTTCAATATTCTCAGTACGGTTTTGTCGCTTCCGGTCTCGTATTACAGCACGTTTGTTCTCGAGGAGAAATTCGGGTTCAATAAGCAGACGTTGAAGCTGTGGGTTACGGATATGCTCAAGGGTCAGATGCTCGGGGTTGTCTTGGGTACTCCTATTATCAGTGGGATGCTCAAGATTATCCAGTTCGCTGGTGACTCGTTCTTCTACTACCTGTGGCTGTTTGGTATGTTCGTTCAGGTTTTCGCTATCACGATCTATCCGATTGCTATCCTGCCGCTGTTCAACAAGCTGTCGCCTTTGCAGCCTGGTGAGCTGAAGACGGGTGTTGAGAACCTTGCTCGGAAGTTGGAGTTCCCGCTTCAGGAATTGTATGTTATCGACGGTAGCAAGCGGAGTGCGCACAGCAACGCGTACTTTTTCGGTCTGCCCTGGAAGAAGCACATTGTTATCTACGACACGTTGATTGAGAAGAGCGAGCCGGATGAGGTCGTTGCTGTTTTGGGTCACGAACTTGGTCACTGGAGTTTGAGCCACACTACTAAGCTGTTTGGTATTGCTCAGGTGAGTCTCGGCCCTCGATGCTATATGGCAATTGCTAATAATGTAGTCTCACATGTTCTACATCTTCGCGCTGTTCTCGGTCTTCATCAACAACAAGTCTCTGTACCAGTCTTTCGGTTTCTTCAACGAACAGCCCATCATGATCGGATTCCTCCTGTTCTCGGATGCTCTGGCCCCGATGGACGCGGTGATCAAGCTGTTGATGAACATTCTCAGCCGTAGATTTGAGTTCCAAGCTGGTACGTTCTCTTCTCGTGTCTTTGTCATTTCGCAGTCAACTAACATATGTAGATGAATTCGCCCAAAACCTCGGCTACTCCGAGCAACTCGCCAAGTCCCTGCTCAAGCTGCAGATCCAGAACCTGAGCACCATGGATGCCGACTGGATGTACGCTAGCTACCACTACTCTCACCCTATCCTCTCCGAGCGTCTCCAGGCGCTTGGCTGGACGGGTGGAAAGGTTACGGACCTCAAGTCGGAGGATAGTGAGGAGCCCGTTAAGGCTGGTGATCGGGAGTTGTAAGCAGTTCTTTGTGATCTGTTGGATACAGAAGTTGAATAGCTCTAAAGAATGAACTTTTGATTTATGATACAAACTCCTCTATCCGAGCGCCAATAAAGCAGACCCATGCCAATGAAACCGCAATGCGAAACTTTTCAAGTAAACAAATCAACCCCTAGCCTTAGCCTTCTTCTCCGCCAACCTCCTCTCCTTCTTCTTCCTCTTCCTCTCCTCCTTATCAACCCCCTCACCCTCCCCATCCATCTCCATCATTTCCATATCCACCGGCTCCTGCTCCTTCTCCTCCTCAACAACCCTCTCCTGCTCCTGCCCAGCCTCATAGACCCCCTCCCCATTCTCAGGTTCCGGCTCCATCCTAATCATCGTCAAATCCCGCCCAAGCACCTCCCCCGCAAGCCCCGCCTGTACGCGCTTGAGATTATGCAGGATGAGGTTTGGCGCGGACGCTGTCGTGCGGCTGACGGGGCCGTGCTCGCTGATGCTGGCGTTGGGTTGGAGCGCGGGGTCTGTGGAGGCGCGGTCGAGGTAGGCGGAGAGGTAGGTTGAGGCGGTGGATTGGGGGATAGGGGTGTTTGTTGTTAGGGTTGTTGGGGGGGGGGGGGAGGGGCCGTTGATTGACATTGCGGCGGTGGTGTGGTTGCGTGTGGTTGTCGTAGTCGTAGAGGATGTAGAGCAGTGGTTGTAGTGTAGGTTGTTTGTTGCTCAATGCGCAGATCAATTCGGAAAATGTAAAAGAGGAATGAGGTCTCAAGCGCAATGCGATTATCCCCAAGACCCCTATATCAAAAAGGGAGGTAAATAAGTAGTAGTAGTAGTGGTGTAGTGAAGAACAATCTCAAGAGAAATCGTGAAGCCGCGAAAGATTCTGCGGGTCCGTGCGTCTGCGGCGCCGGAGCTTCAATTTTCTCTCCGCCTTCACTACACCACCACCACCACCACCACTACTATCACCGCTCTCTCTCTGCCATTCCGAGGAGAGTAGTTACCTCCAATACCTTCAACAGAGCCAGGACTGTTGGGATATACCTGAGATAGCCACCATGTTCTCCCGCAGAACCCTCCCTGCGCTGAGGACGCTGCGAGCCCAGACTCCGTACGTCCACCCACCTCCATACCGTTGCTCTTGAATTGAAGAATAGTATACTGACAATCACAGTCTCACCACCCTCAACCGCCCCTTCTCCTCCCTCCTAACCTCCCGCCCCTCTCTCCCGACCACCACCATCACACTCACATCCACACTCTCGCCATTACTATCACCACTTACATCCACCTTGCAATCCCCGATCCAGAGCCAACTCCAGTCCCGGCAATTCTCAGCAAGTGCCTCACTCGCTGGAAAGCGAATCACCTTCAACCCCTCGCGGAGGGTACAGAAGCGGCGTCATGGGTTCCTGGCGAGACTGCGCACGCGTGGGGGGAGGAAGATTTTGATGCGGAGGAGGCAGAGGGGGAAGAAGGCGTTGAGTTGGTAATCACTTCCTGGGGAATGTGTTGATGGTGATTGTGGACGATACGTTATGCGGAATCAGGGATAGGTCTCATGTATCATAACCATTCTAGTCATGTTATGTTTTATTACTTTATTCTCTCGATGTATACCACGGTACATCTATTTTCCAGCCACCGCTATCTATATAGGCCATAGACATACATTACTCCTCTTCACTCTCCTCTTCGCTACCCTCCTCAGACCCCGTCTCGTAATCCTCATCGTCCTCAGACTCCTCCTCTTCACCCTCAGGCTTCAACCCGTAATCGTCCTCGAAGTCCTTGAGCGGCCGCACCTCAGGCGTGAAGCCGGATGCTTGCATGCCCTTTTGGATGCTCTGTACGACACGTTAGTTATCATGTTCAAACGGGTTAAAAGGAAAGTCCGGGGGGGGGGGGGTAACATACCTCCTCCATAACAGTAGCACAAGTAATGACGATATTCGCCGTGCTGGGCTCAAACAACGGCAAAATAATTCCTCTCAACGCCTTCTTTACATCCTCCACGCTAGTCGCCCGAACCTGTCTCAACACGCGCTCTTTATAGTCGCTAGGCAGCTCCCGCATCACCTGCCGGATAAAGCTGCCCTGCGCCGCATTCGCGATAGTAGCCTGCTCGTTCGCAAAGCTAACCACGATACTGCTGATCGCACCCTCGAGCATGAGCGGGTCAAATGGCATGACACCGGACAGATGGTCCTCGACGATCTGCTTGCTCGATTCGAACGCCTTGTGCGCGTTTGGCGAGCGGTACACGTCAAAGTTGACGAACCCCGTGTCGATGTTGTAGGCAAAGTTGGTGCCGTAGGCAAGGCCCTTGCCGCGGACGGCAACCCACAGCGGTCCCTCGACGGCGTTCATGTAGGCGATGGCGACGAGGAGGGGCGGGAGGCGCGGGTCATCGTAGGAGTCGAGGCCTCGTGCGCTGGCGTAGGCGAAGGACGAGTCGATTGTTGGCATAGGCACGACGTACGACTTGCCGCCAAGGTTCTGGCCAACCTCGCTCATCAGCGGACGGCGGGCTGTGATGGGTTTGAGGGGAGCGGGAGTGCCAAGGCGCTCGGCAAAGGGTTTCCATGAGGAGACTGGGTTGGGGAGTTTCTCGAGGTCGGCGATGACGAGGACGCGGATGTTGGAAGATTGGAAGAGGGCGTTGCGGATTTCTTCCATGCGTGCGACAACGGCCTCTGGTTGCTCGGCGAGCTGCTTCTTGATGCGGCGGAGGTAGCGGGCCTTGACGAGTGTGCTGCGAGCGCGGACGATAGATTCTGGTGCGTAGTGAACCATCACATGCACGGCTGCTAGCATGTCGTCGCCGCTGCGTTTGGCATCGGGGACGTCGGCGAGCAGGCGACTGGTGATTGCGCGGAGTCTTTCTACATCGAAGATGGTGTTCCACGACAGCTCCTGCAGCCAGGCGATGGCTGTGCTGTACTTCTCCATCTCAACCTGGAAGGAGATGCGCAGCATTTCCGAGTTGCCGAATGACCTGGCGCCCTCCATGCTGTAGCCAACTGTATCTCTCTCGAGTTCGACAACGACCTGCTCAAAGTTGATCGTCTTTCCGTCGCGCTGGATCGGAATGTTGAAGAACGCTTCCGTGTAGACGGACAGGAGAGGACGAAGTTGAACAGGCACCGACTGGGCTGAGATAAGGAGGGACATCTGGACAAAGTTGCTGGGGATGTGCTCGAAGTGAATGAACAGAGGCATATCCGAGCCATCGGCGTCCACGACCTTCTGGACCTTATGGTCAGGACAACCGGCCTTCAGGGCAGAACCAGACCGCGCAGTCGTAGTCTCGACAAAGTGGATCGACTCGACTCCAGGGATCTCAAACTTCTCCAGCATCTCCTTCGGAATCTCCTTGTCGTTCTCCGCCTTGGCCTTTTCAAGTTTGTCGGCCAGTTCCTTCAAGCCCTTCTCGCCAAGTTGCTTCTTCTGCTCCGCAGCTCGAGCCTCTTCCTCCTTCTTGAGAGTGTCAGACATCTTCATCGAAGGAACACCGAGAACGGTAATGTGAGGAGCATCGGAGATCCATTTCTTGATAAAGTCCCGCCACTGGTGCTCAGGCCATTTCTCCAACTCCTCGTACTCCCGCATACTTGCGACGTCCAGTAATGTCGAGCCGTCGCGCTTGCCGTACAGGAAGTCGGAAATGACATACTCCGCAAGTGCAGAAGCAGAGCTTTCCGTGGAGAACTTCCAGATCTTCTGCTGCCGGTCAATGCACTCTTGCAGGTACTTCATGTCGATTGGCTTTTCCATCGCATCCTTCAGAACCTCGAAGAATCTCCGCTCGACGTGCTCGAGCTTGTCTGTTTCCACACTGGTCAGTTGGAACTGGATTTCGATGTTCGGGCGTTCCTCTGTCGAGTAGTAGACAGCACTGGCCACCTGCTCTTTTTCGACGAGGACGTTTTCCAGGATAGAGGCAGACGATCCGGCGAGGTACAGGAGTGAAACATTAAGGGCGCCGCCTGTGAAATGTGAGCAAATGTCCTTTACAAGATGACGGGATACCTACTTTGAATCGGATCGGTGGTGTCCGGTCCCAAGAATCTGATCTCAATCTCACCAAAAGACTCATCTTCTTCTGGGAATTCCACCGTCTTAGTAACCGACTTCTCCAGCGCAGGCGCCTGCTTGGAGTCTGTCCAAGGACGCTTGAACGGCGAATCGGGGCTTGGGATAACATCGAGGATCGTGTCTTCGAACTTATCCAGCGTCTCCAGCATGTTCTCATGGTCCACCTCTCCCGTGATGATTAGACACAAGTTCCGCGGCTGGTACATCTCACGATGGAACTCCCTGATTCTCTCCGCCGTAAGAACACGCAGCTGCTCCATCATTCCTCCAGTCTCGTACCGGAATCCCACGTCTGAAGGATATATCAACCGACGCGCGTTGAGATCCATCAACTCAGCCGAATTGTTCTGCACACCCTGCATCTCCGAGTACACAACACCAGCGTCGTTGCCGGTGGCATCGATATGGTGCACTTCGGTGTAGCAGCCCTCGTCCGTGAGTGTTGGGGCAATCACATGCTCCAGATACACGGGCAAAATCCGCGCGAATCCCTCCCATCCGGCTGTGTCCAATGTGTAGGCTGTGTGATCGGTGGCTGTCCAGGCGTTGGTGTTCGAGTACACTCGGGTGGCCAATTTATCCAGGAATCCCTTGTATCTGTAGTTGCGCGAGCCCATGAAGCACAGATGCTCCAATGTATGGGGTGCGCCGGAGTCGTCGAGAATCTCCGTAGCAAGCACAAAGTATCCAGACACCTTGGGACCTTTTTGGTCGATGACCACCACCCTCATACCGGTTCTTTCTGATTCATATTGGACGAACTCGCTGGGGGAGTAATCCGGCTTGAACTTTTGAAGGAGTTTGAAGTGGCTTTGCGTAGGAGACATGTTGGCGATGGAACGATGGAACGGCAGGTTCGTTTTTGGAAAAGGGATAGGGAATTTTCGTCGCAAGACTGATGGTCTATCAATTCTGTCAGTTATATACCGTAACTGAATGCTGCCAAAGCAATTGCGTTCCCATGCACATCCACAGAGAAGGGACAAAGACTCTTTCAGATCCGCAGTGACGTCGACGGAAGAAGCACCACACAATCTCTTCTTACAAACACGTAGACAATCATGATCGAATAACTCACGTAAAACGAGATCTTGCCCGACTCAGGCCTCGCAGGGTATACCACAACACCACGACGGCTGGTGAGAACTGAGAAGTTCTTCGCGGGGAACAAGTGCGGACGTCGTCACTTAAGAAAGAAGGATCGGGTCAAGAATTGGCGCATGCCACTTCCGGACAAAGAAAGTGAACGGTTGTCCTGGCGGCAAGTGTGAGCAAAGGGGATATTCAAAAAGAATGAAAGAAAGAGACGATTTTCTATCCAAGCTGGTTGGCTGGTTGTTGGAGGTGCCGCCGAACGAGTCGAGATCTGTGCCCCGCGGAAGCCTGAGGCAGAAATAGTCATGTGATGGATTGCCCTATGCTAATGAGCAGGGTGCATACGTTGTGTAGACATTCTTATGCTCTTACGGATATCTGATTTCGTTGTTATTCTTATCTAGTCCCCTTGTTCTGTGGTTGCGTACAGGGACTCGCTCCGCCCGCGTATGTGAAGACCATCTCGGACTGGAGTGTCAATACGAGGAACATAAAGAGACGTCCAGGTGAAACAGAAGAACAATATATATGCTCAGTAGGAACAATCTAAGAGCGTTGGAGATACGGATACGGAACACTGGTCAATGCTGTAGTGTCTTTGTGTCTCGGACAATATATAGTTATATATATCGATTACAATTCGACCTTTTCTATAACCGATGGAATGCAGCCATAGACTTTATATAAGTGACATGAGGGGACCGATTTCAAAACCAGCCGTCCACCGTTGGGAATATAAACTAAAAACCAAAAATGATAACAAAAAAGACAGACAACGAACGAACCGCAAAAGTACCGTGATCGTATAATTGATAGAGCTGCTGGAGGAAAGAATCGTCAAGGTATCATCTATTCAGCATGGAGTTCGTCCTCATCCTCGTGCTTCGACTTGTGTTTATTCTTCTTCTTTTCTTCTTTGCCCTTCTTTTGCATGGCTTCGGTCATGAGCTGTTCGAAGGCCATGTAATCACCCTCCTCTTCAGGATCACGTTCGGCCTATAAAATGTAAGTAACCGTCCCAGAACACTAGTTGCATAAGATCGTACCTTCGCATAGATGTTACCAGCAAGGACCAAGGCATGCGCACGCTCGACACGCTTCTCCAGCTTGATCCTCTTGTCGCTCAGGACTTGATCGCACACGTCGCGCAGCACGCTCTGGATCTCGAACTTGCTTCCGCGCCATGCAGCGGCCAAGATCTTACCGGTGACCTTCTTCTCATACTCGGCCTTCTTCTCGTCCGTCCATTCCTCGCCACCGCGCTCTTCCATCTTGGCCATCTCTTCCATGGTCATCTGCGCATCGATCGCAGTCGAGATGGTGGTCCAGGTTTCCTTGGCCAACGTTCCCTTGTCCTTCAGACGAGAGAAGAAGCCGGAAATGCCCAGGAACTTCTGAGACTTGAGGAAGGAAGTCGATTTCTGGACATACGTCGCACCGATAGCATGCAGAATCTCGAGACCGAACGACTCCATCTTCAAGTTCTCGACCTCAAGGCGGATCTTCTCCTCAAATGCATGCGTCACGTCCGGGCTCTTATCGGTCTCCGTCCACACGCTGATCTTGTCTACCAACTTCGCTGCCAGAGTGTTGACCCGCTCTTCACGCGCCTTCTTCCGCTCGAGTTCGTATGCAGCCAGACGGTCCTGCTGTTCCTTGGTCAATCCACCCTTCTTCTTCTCCTTTTTACGAAGCTCCTTTTCTTCCGGAGATAGACCAGCTGCCTCCATGCGTGCCTCTTCCTCTGACTTGTCCATGATCGCCTGCTGACCCAAGTATCGTCGAGGGGGAGTCTTCTCCGGTTCCTGCGGTGCCGCGGCGGTGGCCGTGGCCGTGGTTCCCTCCGCGGTTGGCGCGGTTGCACCCTCTGCAGTGGTACCCTCGGTAGGGGCGGCGCCAGTCTTCGCTTCTTCTTCGTGAAGATGGAGTTTCTCTTCTGCGGATGCGGCGAGTTCGTCCTCCTCCATCTGCTGCATGGTGATATCCATCGTGGTGGTCAGGTCCTTCATGAGGGAGATCTCTCCGATCAGGTCAACGAAGGCGCTACCGCCGAAAATCATGCTGAAGAACTCGGACGGGTCCTCTGTTTGCGTGTATAACGTTAGCCCATGTTGTCCAGAATTGAAATGGGCAAGAACTAACCGAAACCACCACCGGGAACCGCATCTTCCTTGCCAAACTTGTCATATCGCTTTCGCAGGTCGTCATCGCTGAGAACTTGATACGCTTCACCGATCTAGTTGATATCGTTAGTCATGTTACTATCGCGAACGACATCTCGCAAGGCGCATACGGCTTGGAATCGGGCATGTGCGGTCTCATCGCCGGGGTTCTTATCTGTCCATATGGTCAATAGGTGTCCACAAACAAGCAGCAGGGTAACCCAGTGTCATACCAGGATGCGTCGTGATAGCGAGCTTTCGATAAGCCTTCTTGATCTCGATTTGCGTGGCTGTGGGCGGTACCCCCAGGGCATCGTAGTAGCTGGTATCGGCAACCATTTTGGGAAGTAACGAAGCCAACAGAAAGAACGAGAATGGTAGATGGGGGGGCTGCACACCCCGATTTGAGATATTCGACAATAAAAGCAATACTCAACAAGTCTTCTGTAGGCTGTCGAGAAGACGATAATCAACTAATAATTTTTTCTTCTCTGCCTGACAGACACTTTCTTCCTTTCGTCATGGTGGGGGGGCTCTTTTTGCCAGGCGGTGCTGTACCGTATCGCCGTGTTGCGCCACAGCCATGTATCTCCAATCAGAGACCGTGTTTGGGTAATTACCGGTCACCGCACAATGACCGGCCAAGCCACTACAACCCACACTAGCCACGCCAATAAAACCTCCCGAGTTTTCCTCCTTTCCCTTTTCTCTCGCTGTCTTCCCTCTTCCTCTTCCTCTTCTCAATTCTATCCTCTTTTTCTCTGTGTTGTCCTTATCCTCTGTAATACCTCATTTCTCCCTTTTTTCTATCTTCTTGATCCTATCTTATCTTGTGTATTTGCGTGCTTCTGTTACACCGCGCGTTGTACACTACACTCGACCATTGTACAAATGCCATACTTGTCCTTTTGCTTATTGGCTTAATTCCTCCCGCATTCCACGAGATCTTCCCGTCCTCGAGTCCAATAATCTCCATTGGTCTCTTGTCCGTTGTACCTCTTTCTCTTCCCACGACTCAATCCCCGGCCGTTCACTATGGGCCTCATCGGAAATGTTCTCTACTACTCTTTTCACCCCTCGGAATTGAGGGCCATCATGCAATGGTTGGTCTGCCCTGTCTTCTTCGAGCGCTCCTGAGTTCCGATAGAAGTATCAATGCTGACGCGCGACCACTATCTTTTTATGATAGGAAAGTCTGGCACATCCCCGTCCATGAACGCAAAGAGACGGACGAAACCGAAACACAAAAGACCTGCTTCAAGTTTCTCGACAAAACCAGCCGGAGTTTTAGCGCGGTTATCAAGGAACTCCATCCCGAGTTGCTGCTCCCCGTCTGTCTGTTCTACCTGATCTTGCGTGGCTTGGATACCGTCGAGGATGACACCTCGATTCCCCTTGCGACCAAGGAACCTTTGCTGCGCGATTTCAAGGACTTCCTCGAACAGGATGGCTGGACCTTCAATGGCAACCGGCCGGAGGAGAAGGACCGTGAACTGCTGGTTCAGTTTCACAACATAATCACCGAGTTCAAGAACTTGAAGCCCGCCTACAAGGAAATCATCAGGGATATCACCGACAAGATGGGCAACGGTATGGCCGACTATGCCCGCAAGGCCGAATCGGACGATGCGAGCGTTGTCACCATTGAGCAGTACGACTTATATTGTTACTACGTGGCCGGTTTGGTCGGTGAAGGTCTGACCCGTCTGTTCATCGAGGCCAAGTTCGGCAACCCGGCGTTGTTGAAGCGCGAACGTCTTCACAAGTCTATGGGACTCTTCCTGCAGAAGACGAATATCATCCGTGATATCCGGGAAGACAACGATGACGGCCGCCGCTTTTGGCCCAAAGAGATTTGGTCCAAGCACGTCGACGACTTTGACGACCTGTTCAAGCCGGAGAATCTCGGTATCGCCCTGAACTGCAGCTCCGAGATGGTCTTGAACGCCCTGGAACACGTCGAGGACTGTCTTTTCTACCTCGCTGGTCTGCGTGAGCAGAGCGTGTTCAACTTCTGTGCGATCCCTCAGTCCATGGCCATTGCTACCCTCGAACTGTGCTTCCGCAACCCGGCAATCTTCCAGCGCAACATCAAGATCACCAAGGGTGATGCTTGCCAGCTGATGATGGAGTCGACTCAGAACCTGCGTCTGGTCTACCAAGTGTTCCGCCGGTACGCTCGTCGGATTCACAAGAAGAACTCTCCCAAGGACCCCAATTTCCTCAAGATCAGTCTTGTTTGTGGACGGGTAAGTTTCGAAAGATCCTGGGTCACGTCTTCAGCGCTAACGTCGAATATAGATTGAGAAATTCGCCGAAACCATCTTCCCAAGCCAGTCCGCTGAGGAAGCTCAGCGTCGTTTGACTAATACAGTGACTGAGGAGGAGGCACAAAAGGCCAAGGAAGATGCTGAAGCGCGCCAGGATGTCTACTTCATCATGGGCCTGATGTGTGTCGTTGTGTTGATCGTTGCGCTGACTATGGTAAGTTTGAACGCCTCCATTATCACCAACATGCGGCTAACTGTTCCCAGACTGGATTTGCCTGGTACATGGGCGCACGCTTCGATCTCGCTTGGCAGGAGTTGAGGAAGGGCAACTTCCGCCCCCCCCAGAACCTTCGCGGGGCCCAACAAACTCATCAAGAGTTATAGACTCGCTCTTGCACCCTTCTTACGGAATTACGACCCTTTACTGTCTTAATTGCTAGTACATCTTCGGTTACCCCTTGCTCGCAGATGGCTTATGTCTCTATACGCCTGTGTTTATTATACTCACGCCATTTCTGCAGCGATATACTTTCTAATAACGATTCTTTCCTTTCCACCCATTCTCGTGGGGTATCCGCTGACTCGTACGGAAGTTTTTGCCTTTAGACCACCTAGCACGGATGTCAAATTGCAACCCAGCCTGACAATGACTGTGGTTGTGCCGAAGAAGTGCTGATATTGAGCGGAGTTTACTCTGACCAGCGACGTACTAGATTTGTGTCTTTGCAGTGTTTTCGGATGCTGAAATGGCACACGTCCATTGAGGACCTGGAACATTTCGTATTAGCTAGTATTAGCTAGTCTGTAGCAATCTCATGATTTTTAACACTACATCGTACTCTACTGTATCGTACTCTACTGTATCGTACTCTACTGTTCAGTTATCGTAACGACGAATCAACCCCGGAGGCGTGTGGAAACCGGCGGCTTTTCATTTGCCGATATCCTTGACCCCAGGTTTTTGTCTTCTTCTTTCTCTCGAAGTGCGACATCCACTAGAATCTCCTGACACTAGAATCTCCTGACAATAGCCTAGTGAAAACTCTACTGCGTTATTTCATGCGAGGACTACAACGTGCTATTCCGGCATTTCGTGGATTTGCCTCGACGCCAGCGCGTTTCGCATCGAGCTCAGCTGCTACTCACTTACCTGCTGATATCATGGGAAAGAAAAGAAACGAGGCCACAGCAGCTGGCAATGGCACAGAAGAGGGCGAATCACTCCCTCCACTGTCAATGAAAGACTTCCAAGTTTACAACCGCCTGTCCGTACAAATGGACCAGTTCGTACGTACCCTCTACCCTACAAGCCCACAAGTCCCGAACATGCAAATAACAAGACCCAGCACAACCATTTCCGTCTCGTCTGGAACGACCTCCAAAACGCCTGCGCCCCCACCGGCAAACAAAGACACCCCCGCCAACTCATCCTCACCGGCCTCGCCTTCTGCTCCCAACTCGACTTCCACCACTCCATCGAAGAACAGCACATCTTCCCCGTCCTCGCGAAGAAAATGCCCGAGTTCCGCAAAGAACTGGACCTCCTGCAACAGCATAAGAAGATCCATGCCGGCCTTGCGGAGTTGGAGAGGTATTTGGAAGATTGTCGGGTGGGGGATGCGGAGCTTGATAGGGCGGAGGTGAAGAGTTTGATGGATGGGTTTGGGGATGTGCTTTGGAGGCATCTTGATGAGGAGGTGCAGACATTGGGAGCGCAGAATATGAGGAGGTATTGGACGTTGAGGGAGATGCCGGGGTTGCCGATGTGAGCGCGACATACGGAGTGGCGTATACGGAACAGAGTACAGTTTTCTTCTCGGTCTGGTTATCTATTGCATTTCTCTGCTATTCCTTCCTGTCCGCCATTATCCTCTCTGCCGATCAGGAACTGCCGCAAGGAGTTCCAAGGGAGCAGAGTTCGATGCCTACTTGAACGGACGGGTTCGGTTTCCCACAACTGAAGCGGGAAGTGGAGAAATATCGTGTAATTATTCTATTGCGTCCTTTTCGTGATCAGATATCGACTTGTGCAAATCGTGACCGAAGCGAAGAACAGTCACGCGGCACCCTATCATGGAATTTACTCACAGCACTGAAGAATATACGAATGCAGCCGTATATGCGACGTGAGGAATCTACTGCATAAAGCTTGGCCTGCAATGAGCCATGCAAGCCCACGCGCATGCGGCTGCAAACGACGGTCAGACGCATACAATACACTCTGATACACTATGGAATCGACCATCTTCGTTCTCATATAACAAACTGCGTGATAAACAGAACCGAGAGTGAAAAATGTCTGTTGGAATGCACGCAACTTCTTCGCTTGTCCTGACACACATACCAGTCATATGCTGGCAAAGCACGCGCAAATGAGAAGAAAATTTTGCCAAGGGCTTTGCTCACAAATGCGTATAAACACCGTGAAAGATGTTCTCGCGCCATTCCTCATTGCGGTTTGCTTCCTAAGCTTGAGTTTAATCCGTGACTGTTTTGAGCCCAGGAATGTGATCTTACCGATCTCGTGGACAGGAGTACACGCGTAGTCGTCAAAAAGGGCGCTTTTCCTGGTATGCGGTACGAAGACGAACAGGGCTTGGATATTTCCTTTTTGGGACGCCAAAACAACAAAAGTTATAAAGTACATGTCGACCTTCACATTGTTTTGATCAGCCATCGGACTTCACGATATTACCTCTCCAGCAACCTTCGTCAACCCCCGTTATCCTCGACAACGACATCTTGCCAACAACCACCGCCACCATGAAATTCCTGAGCACCTTCGTTACCACCGCGCTCCTCGTGAGCAGCAGCCTGGCCGCTCCACGCACCCTCAAAGAACGCATGCAAGCCCGCGCGTCCTCTCGTCAATCAAACCCGAACCAACGCATCGCGGCCACCGACGCCGACCAAAGAGAATTAACGAACATCCAATACAGCAACAACTGGGCCGGCGCTGTCTACGAACAACCACTCCCAGAAGGCTCCTGGAATTACGTCTCAGGCACCTTCACAGTCCCGAAACCAAAAGCCGCCGGCGAGGTCAAAGAGGGTAGCGTGACAGCTGGTTCCGCGTGGGTCGGAATCGACGGTGATACCTACGGTGAGGCGATCCTGCAGACGGGCGTGGACTTTTACGTCGAGGCAGATGGGAATGTGCGCTATGATGCGTGGTATGAGTGGTATCCGGACTATGCGTACGATTTCAAACTGAAGTTCAAGGCGGGTGATGTCGTGAACCTCATCGTTGAGGCGTACTCGTCTAGTTGGGGTTATGTGCAAATCGAAAATCTATCGACCGGTGAAACGGCAACGGAGATCCTCATAGCACCGACGGAAAAGGCCGTGCTGGCTGGTGAAAACGCGGAGTGGATCTTTGAGGACTTTCAATCTGGTGGGGAGCTGGTGAACCTGGTTGATTTCGGGACCGTCACGTTCACAGAGACGCAGGCGAAGGCTGGGGTTAAGACGTATGGGGTCAAAGACGCGTCGATTATCGAGCTGAAGCAGGGGGATAGGGTGATTACCGAGACGACGATTGTCAGCGACGAGGAGTTCAACGTGAAGTACACGGGCTAGCTGTCTTTTTCTTTTTCTTGTCTTGCATATTGTTTCATTCATTGTACATGTTCATTGGCATCTGAATACAAATCCAATCCTTCCAAACTAAAGCAACGACCTCGGCCCCGTATACCCCCGTAAAGGAAACGGCCCCCAAACCGGCCGAACCCCAAACCCTGAACCACCATCCTGATTCGGAACCATCTCCCTCCTTGACCAATACAACAACACATCCCGCAACACCTTGGCCTTCATCGGCCGCGGAACTACATCATCAACCCCCCACTCGCGAATAAACTTCTCGCGACTCGCCCGGACCCTGGACGCATCCATACCTATCACCGGTGCCGCACGTAGAACCGGATCATTCACAAATGGCGGCTGCGTACGCAGGATACGGATGAATTCCTGCGGAGACATCACGGGGACTTGTATCTTTCCTTCTTCTCAGCATTTACTTTCGCTATATATGCATGTGGGGAGGGAGGGATAGATACCTTGAGAAAAATGAAATTCGGACGCGGATTGTGCGGGTTGGAGAGGTAGGCTAGGGCATCGCGGGGGTTGTGCACGGGGATGTGGGTTATATTGTGTTTGGAGAGGAGTTTGGCGAGGAGTTTGTGCATTACTTTGCTGTTGTTTGTTAGCATTGGTTTTCTCTTGGGTTGGGCTGACTTTTGGGGGGAGGGGGGGTTACAGGTCGTCGATGTGGAGGACGAGCATTTTGGCGGTGGTTGAAGGCGATATTGATGCAACCTGCTCAGCAATATACAATAATAATATTGAATTGAATTTGAAAGATAACTTTGTTGAAAACAGCCTTATATACATCTCAAACATCTCAAATGTCAATCCAAACGTCCAGACCACGTTGAACGGTCTAGACTCGCGCACAGCCCTGTTAGCCTTGTTAGTACACATTCGAATGTCATTGGTGCTTATGATAAGATGGATACTGCGGTATGCAGAATGAGTCTAGAACGTAGTATGTTCTGTACGATGGGTCTCGAATGAGGGGTTTGGTTTTGTGGGTGGAGATTATGCATTGCATCCTGTACACCACGCATACATGAGGCTCAATGTCGCGAGCAGGGAGGTCTAGATGCTTTGTCTATGCAGGGTCTGAGGGCTGCATATAGTCTGTTCTAGACTCGGCATTTGGAATCTGCTCGTGACCAAGAAGAGACACGGCGTCGATGATTGTCATTCGAGGGAACAATAGTAGAATGCTTCTGATAGGCAGTCGCTATAATTATAATCAGATAAGGTTCGTCTGGGAAAGAACGACTGGCAAGTATAGAATGCCATGTCTATAGTTAAGTTCTTCCACCATGTCATATACAAGAAACTGCCATTACTCATACCTATTTACCATACCCGAAGAATACCTTAGCCCTCGCAAACCGATACACAACAAGTTATACATATTCCAGCATCCAACCAACTCAATAAACATATCGAAACCTCGGATTCTACACCGTCATTAGCAAAGCCATCAACCCAAGCACAATCACAGCGGCAAAACTCACTTCAAAATCCGTCAAATCAGCCAAAACCTCCTCCCCCAACCCCTCAACACTTATCCCGTGCTCCCTAACTCGATTCCGCGAAACCAGCAACACCCTTAACCCCAACGCACACGCAATCTGCGTCACCGCACAAGCCAGACCCAGTTTACATGCTGTCGGATACACGGGAGCTTCGTCTGACAGAAACGCGTGCGGACCGATGATGTTCCCGATACAGTAGGCGAGGAAGACGAGGGCGGTTGAGGTGACGCGCTTGGTGTAGCCGCCCATGTTGCTTGAGGGCATTTGGAGGGCGAGGACGAGGGAGGAGACAAATGATCCCGTCTAGTATTGTTAGTGTTCTGGCATGGTAGGAGGGTGGGAGAGGGGGGGGGGGTGGTGTACAATATAGTAGCCGAAAAGCACGCCGTATTGGTTTTCACTTCGTGGAAACTTCCAGAGGAGACTTATTCCGAGGACGGTGGGGATGAGATAGATGGCCATAATGATTGTGCGGATATTCTTGAATCGTGTTGCGAGGTACGAGCCTGAGAGGATGAAGAAGACTTGGAAGGCTCCTTGGGGGATACCTAGGGCCGTTGTTAGGAGGGAGTTGTCAACGAGGCCTTTGATGATGAGTTTTCCGAACTTTGTCACTTGTCAACTCTGTTGTTGTTGGTAGGTTGGAGTAACGTACGTTGGCAAAACCTCCATTGATGGTCTCGTTCAGCAAGGTGAAGAGGAAAAGGATCCAGACTTGCGGGTCGACAAGTGCCTCGCGGATTTGGTACCATTTAATCGAGCGGTTTAGGATACCCTAATTTGTCAGAGTTTGCCTTTTCTTCGTTCAAGATGAAACATACCGTTTGATTCTGCTTTCCCCTCCCAATAAGCAAGATCTTTTCTTCGACAGTAAACCTCTTCGACGAGAGAATACTATTTGGAAGAAAAACCATCAACACAACACCCCAGATAACCGTCGCGCCACCACAAATCATAAACACGGCTTTCCAAACAGGGAAGCTATCGATTTGGCCGATGCCGTATGTAATCAAACCTCCGACCTAGTTCTATTAGTCTGGGTAGGTCTGACAGGAGTAAAAGACATGCCATTGCACCAACGCCGTTGCAGCAGTAAAAACATCCTGCTCGGAAGGGCTGTTCTTGTCGTAGATACCACATGCCGACGATCATCATGAAACACGGTGTGATGGGGGCTTCGAAGCATCCGAGGAGGAAGCGGCAGATTCCTAGTCCGGTGAAGCTGTGGGAGCTGGCTGTGATCATGAGGATGGAGCCCCAGCAGAGACTGCGCAGTCAGTATCTGTAGGATAGGGTACGAAGGTAAAAGGACTTACACAAATGTAGAAATAACAGTTCCAACTGGTAAACGCTGGGCGATGTAACTAGCCGGATACTCCCAGAAAAGGTAACCTGGATCGTCAGCGTCTCGCCTTTCACCCCTGAGAAATAAACATACCGAAGTAGAAAATACTGGTCAGCCAGCTATACTGATCACTGGTGATATTCGCATTGTCGAAGAGATCGAACACCGCGCTGTATGAGAGAGCCTGTTTCATTAACCCCATTTTCATCCCCAGAGTGAGAATAAATACCTGTTTATCAACGTACTGCAACACATACGTTCCACACAGCAGCGGTAGGAGGATACAATCGATGCGTCGTCGGAGATTTTTTGATCTCGTCTTGTCGCTTAGCATTTCCTGTAGTTGTGCGTGGGTGATGCCATGTTCGTGAAGGAACAGCTCTGCCTCATCGAGCGTGGAGGTGATCTGGCCCTCTTCGACATCATCATGCTTGGAAGTGACTGTCGATAGGGCATAGCTCTTCTGGTCTTTCGTTTCACTGGCCATCATTTCGGTGGCCATTTTAGCACACTGCTATGAAGAAGATGCGGTGGACATGGCGGACGGATGCTGTATATAGCCCCGACGTTATCGCCATCCATGCCTTAGCAAGAAGATAATACCTTGGCTTGATAGCAGAAACATTTCTGAAAAGGGCTATACTATCACCATCCAAGATATCAAGCGCATCGGCCGTATTTCTGCACTCCGAGATAAGATGCGGAGAAACCGAGCATCTAATCTATCAAGATAACGCCAGAGTGGAGAAAGAGGAGAAGCACGCCAGCAGCAGGTCCGGTCCTTGGCGACAGTGATAATGCGGGCGATGCCCGAGTTCTTGTTTTTCAATTGTGCTGCAACCGTCATGTTCTCGTTCAAGATGTTGCTGCTGGCAGTGTTGCCGGTTATTCTCCTACTAGGTGTGCAGAAGACAGATGGTTATTCTGTGTCGTCGGGGCTTATTGCGCAATTCCAGATTGCGGCTTCGCCATGGATTCCGGAGCCGCTGCGAGACTTTGTTATCTCGAGGCCGAGAGTTACTGTTAAGCAGGGAACGGTGGTTGGTGTGACTTTGCGGGATACGCTTAAGAATCCGGTTGATGCTTTTCGCGGTATTCCGTATGCTCTTCCTCCAGTGGGAGAGAGACGATTTCGTCCTCCAGTCGCAGTTGGGAGGTCAGACGATGTTTTGGATGCGAGTCAGCTCGGTGCGAGGTGAGAATCAATCTCGTCGATGGAAATGACAGTGCTAATTGATTAGATGCCCTGGAAAGCAACTACTGAAATTCGGCGGCGATAGTCGCTCCAGCGAGGACTGCCTCACCGTCAACGTATTCCGACCTCATGAAACAAACGGGAAGAAACTCCCTGTCGCCATCTACGTGCACGGTGGTGCCTACAATCGGGGAACTTGTGAGTCTCCTTTGGCTTCATGCGAGTAGCTGCTAACAGCCAAAGCATCGATGCACAATACGGCTTCGATGGTGGGGTGGTCCGGGGAGCCTTTTGTGGGAGTTAGCTTCAACTATCGGTAAGTGGGATATTGCGATAAATTCGGCTCCAATTGACCATGACAGTGTCGGTGCCCTTGGTTTCCTCCCGTCAACCGTTACTGCCGACGAAGGCGTGTTGAACCTCGGACTTCATGACCAAATACTGCTGTTTCAATGGGTGCAAGAAAACATCGAGGCATTCGGTGGTGATCCATCGCAAGTGACGCTGTTTGGACTGTCCGCTGGAGCGCATTCGGTATGTCTTTCGTCTAGGCATATTTCATTTCTGACAGTTGTAGATCGCGCATCATATCATGAACCTCGACACACAAGGACTTTTCCACCGCGCAATTATCGAATCTGGATCAGTCACCTCGCGTGCCGTACATCCCTACAATGCACGTCTACACGAGCAACAATTCGACGAATTCGTCCAAGAAGCCGGATGCGCGGACCGTCCTGCCTCGGAGATAATGACCTGCCTTCGCAGTCAACCGTCAGAAGCCATAACCAACGCCTCATTCACCATCTTCGACCGATACAATCCCAGTGTCCGCTGGGCCTTCCAGCCCGTTATCGACGATGATCTCATCAAACAACGACCCATCGATGCCTGGCACTCTGGGAAGTGGAACCGCATGCCTATCCTGACCGGCTTCAACACCAATGAAGGGACATATTACGTCCCAGCGTCGATGGAAACGTCTGCAGAATTCACATTCTTTTTCCAAGCTCTCCTCCCCGCGTACACTGAGAAAGACATCCAAACAATCAACAGACTATACCCCGATCCAGCACTCGACATTTCCTCCATCTACGCCGAGACAAGGAATATCTCCGTCGGAGCGCAGTATAAACGCGTCGAAGCCGCATACGGACACTACGCATACGCATGTCCAGTTAGACAAACAGCAACGCTCGCCTCAACTGGCCAGGAGGAACCGATATTCCTTTACCGCTGGGCACTGAACAAAACAGTCCAGGGCGGCGCCAACCACGGCGACCAAATGGCATACGAGACGTTTAACTCGGAGGTTCGTGAGATATCCGAATCTCAAGAAGAAGTCGCTGGGATGCTGCATGCATACTTCACCTCGTTTATAGTCCGGGGTGATCCGAATGCGATTGGCGGGGGATACGCACATCGGCCGGTATGGGAGGCATACGATGCATCGAAAAAATCAGGAAAGAGAATCATGATCTTCGGCGAGGGAAATGATGAACGCGCTGGAGGCGAGGGCAAAGGCGTTGCGGCGACAATGGCCGGGGATGAATGGAGTCGGAGAGAATGCGATTTCTGGTGGACGAAGAGTGGGATTGAGGATGAGTCATAAGCTTGTACGTCTAACTATTAACACCCGTTGCTTGTAGAATAAACAATCATCTAGACCACCTGCATAAAAATGCCAGTTACAATCAGACACGCTCGATTTCCCGAAGAGAATTCGCAGGTTCTCGCGCTCTTTGCCGCATATGCCGAATCTCTCGGCGTCGACCTCACCTTTCAGAACTTCCAAAAAGAAGTCGCTTCGTTTCCTGGAAAATATGCCTCCTCACAAGGCGGCACTCTATTACTCGCCGAAGTTACCGGCGCCGATTCAAATAACAACGATGCCAATGCCAATGCCAACCGCTTAATCGGCTGCGTCGCCCTCCGCTACAACACACCCATTTGGTGTGAAATGAAACGTCTCTACGTAAGCCCCCAAGCACGAGGAACTGGTACCGGAGAAAAACTAGTCGCAGCGATAATCCAGCAAGCAAAGGAGCTCGGATACGAGGGGATGCGACTCGATACACTGCCGGAGATGGTGGCAGCGCAGAAACTGTATCGACGATTTGGGTTTGAGATCATCGACAAGTATTATGACACGCCGTTGGAGCAGACAGTGTTTATGGGATTGCGGTGGTCGGGTTGCTAGTTTCTGTTTTGGGAAATATTGAAGCTATTCGAGTCGAGCCCTAGTGGAGACTGATAAGAGTTGTTGATAAGATGAGGGGCAACGTCCACCTCCTCTGTCCGTTTACTCCGTTCATAGCGATAATTGCGATAATTGATCAATCGAAATGCTTCCAATCCTCCTCCTCGACGGAGGCCTAGGGACAACCCTCGGATCCTCTCCTCATAGCATCACATTCACCTCCTCAACACCCCTCTGGTCCTCGCATCTCCTCCTCTCTGCCCCCCCGACTTTAACCGCCGTGCACCGCTCCTTCCTGACCGCAGGAACCGACATCCTCCTCACAGCAACCTACCAAACCAGCTTCGAAGGCTTCACGCGTACGGATCCGAAATTTACGCGCGATGATGCGGCGCGGTATATGCGCTCTGCGATCCCGCTCGCGCGCGACGCGTTCGCGGCACTTCCTGACAAGCCGGCTCGTCTTGCGTTATCGCTAGGTCCGTATGGGGCGACTATGTCGCCTGTCGCAGCGGAGTATTCGGGTCTGTATCCAGAGGAGATTGATAGTGAGAATGCGTTGAGGAAATGGCACGGGGAGCGGTTGAGGGTGTTTGCGGAGGACGACGTGGCGTGGGATGGGGTCGAGTATGTGGCGTTCGAAACGGTTAGGAGGGCTGATGAGGCCAAAGCGATACGGGGAACTGTTCAAGACACACTCCGAGGGGCCAAGGGACGAAAGCCGTGGTGGATTTGCGGCGTGTTTCCGACAGAGGAGGTCGACGAGGATGATGTCCGACGATGGGTGCGTGCTGCGCTGGGTGACTCTGGCTCCCTACCTCGTCCGTGGGGTATCGGGGTGAATTGCACCCGTGTTGGGAATCTGGGTTCTATTGTCGATATCATGCTGGATGAACTACGGAAGTTGATCGAGCAGGGCCAGTTTGTGGATGAATGGCAGACGACATCTGGACGGCCGTGGTTGGTGCTGTATCCTGACGGAACTCAAGGAGAGGAGTATGACCCAGCTACGAAGGAATGGGTGCAGAAGAGGACGGAAGAGAATGGACGGCCATGGGACGAGGTTTATTGGGATGCTATGAAGAAGGTTAAGCCAGGGGACTGGGAGGGAGCTATTCTGGGAGGTTGTTGTCGGGCTGGACCAGAGCATATTGCGGCATTGCGGCGGAGGGTAGATCAGACTGCTAAGTAACGAAGCAACTAATACTAGACAAAGGGAATTATAGTGAGGATATTTTTCTTGTGATGCCTAACCTGCGGTAAAGGGCCCATGAGTAGTCGACTCGTTCATTCTTACAGTACAAATCTCCTGAATCCCTGGGTGGCCACAAATCCGCATGAAGCATAAGCGACTGATTTCAAAGATGAGGACCATAGTGACAGTCTTCTTAATGGCTTCCAAACGAAGTCCAGCAGAGCGAAATTTTGGGTCTGAAGAGAGCCAGTCGACAAGCTCCTCAACTTCTTTATCTGAAAGTGTCTCTGCAAGACGAACTGAAAAGGTAGTCATGTACTCTGGTTGTAATTTCCAGCGTACCGTGTTGATAGCTAACCGCGAGAGGGAAAGAACAACAGAACCAATACCAGAAATGCCTGTGTAGCTGGGGTTCTTTTGGTGTGATGTCCCTTTTAAGTTCCTCGATCAACTCAGCCATCTCCACGGACGGGTCACCAAGTTTGGTGCGTCTTCGGACCTCTTCAAGTATCTTGGAAGTCAATGAACTGGACGAGTCTCTATCCCATCCTGCCGAGAGAAATTCAACACGACGAGGCCCCCGACGCCGCACTGCAACCGGTGGAAAGCTAATGCCACAGTCAAAGATAACAACAAAATCAAGACAGCAATCCTCAGTAATGTAATGATCTGGAACAAAGCTGTACAGAGATTTATTCAATTCAACTCCCATCCCGGAGGAGCTTTATCAAATTGAGCTTCTCGTCACTAAGATACCCGTGACCGGAGTAATGCAAAAGAACCACAGTGCTTCCTGAGGCCAGAGGTCGTCTTAGAAACTTCTCCACCCTTGCTCGCAGACTCTTGGAAGGGAACGAATCGGCACCAGGAATGATATAGGATTCTTGTTTGCGAACGCCCAGCAGTCGTGCCAGCGCGTGGAAGCTACTCTCATCTTGGTCAGCGTTTGTATTATGCTCCTCAAAGTGGACATGCAGCGCGAAGGAATTCTGATATGTATTTGCCCGTGGCTCAACTGCAGTATTCATGGCACCCTTGAAGTATCCTTGGGAAACTTTCATGTTGGCTGCGTGAATGACGGAATGGTTTCTGGGATATTCAGTTAGCCTGTGGTACGTTAACATAGGGCTCGGACATACTGCAAGTGACAAGATAGAATAGTCGATTTCAGACACTTTGAACAAAGGATCAACAAGCGTGTTCGGAAAATCGAAGAGAAGAGAAAAAGACGAGACATTTGGTCGATTTAGGGAATGTGCACAGGCACCAACGATCGAAGGCTGCCTGGAATCGGATGAAGAATTCGGAAGAGAATTAGTTATACTAAATTAGGCCGCTGGATGATTTTTTTTTTTTTTTTTTTTTTTTTTTTGCTTGTTGTTTTTTTTTTTTTTTTATAAAAGCGCACGGCGCCGATTTGACAACAGGCAATAGTTAACTAGGCAAAGCATCGGTTTCAGGCATCCAACGGCCAATTGAGATGGGCAGTGAAGATCGGCTATTTCGCATATACACAATGCGTCCTATTCCATTCTAAAGTTGAAATTAAATTTACATACCACCTGCTTCTAATACCCTTTATGGTAACTACCCCGACGACCCGGATGCTGCTGCCGATCCGCCTCAAGCGTCTGAGCGAACTTGCTCCGTGCCCTAATCGCCGGCCCCTTCCAGTAAAAGACGTAAATCGGAATCATAACCAACACCCCAATACACCCAAGCAAAGTACTCGCCCATTGGAGATGAAGCTTACCCCCGATATTCTCATACATAGGCGTTGAGTACATAGTAGCGATTCCGGCCAGGAAGTCCCGCGCGAAGCCATTTCCGCCAGTTGCAGAGGCTGAATACGGACCGTAGGCGGCGACCATGTAGTCGATTGTGGCCATGTAGATGGCGTAATTGGCCATGGCGATTAGGCAGGCGAAGATGCATGGGGCGATCCAGGGGGTATATTCGGGGCCCATGGTTGTCCAGGCGAATCCTAAGAGGCCGATGGGCTCAAGCGGACAGATGAAGAGTAGCAATAAAAGGCGACGTTCGGCAAGTCGAGAGCCGGACCCTTCTAATTGTCGAATATGCTGCTGGCGCCAGATATCTGGGAGGAACATGAAGTAGGCAATGAGATAGCCGATTAGAATGGAGCCAAAGGACATTCCTACGGCCAGGGTGCTGAAGCCCCATTGCGTGAACACGAGAGTGAACGATTCGGTAAAGACGAATATCAAAGCATCCGAAAAGCCAGATAAGAGGGATAGGAAGAGAACGATTGGCTCGCGCAGGAACATTTCAAATGGTCGGCGCCAAATTCGTAGTACGTCCTTTGCTTCCAACCGTGGTTCTTTGAGTTCGTTCGGACCCCATACATCCTCTCCATTCTTGCGGCGACGTCGAGCTTCTCGGTCGATCAGAATTGTTGCTCGTGTTTCAGGGATGAAGAAGTGCAGGGCTTGCGTGATCCCGCCGAATATCAGTTGCACCCAGAACACCCAGTGCCAGGAAAGATATTCGCCGATGAACCCCCCAAAAAAGGGACCAATTGTTGAGCCCCCGACGGATGATAAAACCACATACGCAACGGCATAACCTTGATCATTCGCCTCCCACATGTCAGCCGTCATTCCAAGCGTAACCGACCCTCCTGCTGAGCTGATCCCGCCCAGGAACCGACACACCACAATAGTCCCAAAGTTTGGAGCCACCGCGCAAGGAATCTGCCAGATATTCACGAGCAAAAGACTAAGCTGCATGATCGGCCACCGACCGAATTCCTCACTCCACGGTGCCCAAAGTTCACAGCCGAATGCATACGCTACAAGAAAGATCATCTGCCCTACCCGCGCCGCCTGGTCACTTATCCCAAATTCTTCTGTTAACCCCGGGACAGCATTCGCGTATACACCGGTGTTGAAATTCATCGACATCTGCACGGCAAAGATGACGGACAGAATACCCCACTTCTTGTACCAAGGGAAACAGAACCCAAGCTTATCGTAACAGTCATCTTCGAGGAGTTCACGCTTTCCACCTTGATGGCTTTCTTTCGTTTCTTTATCGGCGTGCTCGGGGTCTTCTGCATGGTATGCCGATGGTTGGTTGGTCTCGCTGGTCGGGAGGGACTTTCGCGGTGCGAACTGTTCCTTTTCTTTATCGGTTGTGTCTTTCTCGAGCGGACTCGGATCGACAGGATCGATAGACATTGTCGCTTTCGGATTGGTTTCTAGATCTAGATCTATACCGCAATCTCCGATTGACAACTATAATGCGTGTACATAGTCAAGCAAAGTAGAGAGACAAAATACAGAGTGGAAAGAAGAGAATGTCAGCAGGTTACATCGCCACTCGGATTTCCCCTCACAACATGAACAAATCCGAATTCGTATACTCATGCTTTGTTTGTTGGATGACCTCACTATGTACTTAACCTTATAGCGGAGTTTTGGTAGCACGGAAAAAGTAACTCAATTCGTCTTATGCAGCTTGTTACTAAACAATAAATCGAGTCAAAGCAAGGAAGAGGACATTGCAACACCAGTTTAAAGTATCACTACTGACCAATATAAATTGGAATCATGCTGCATTCAAGATTTCTATGGCCCAATCTGTCCATCCACTAAACGGAAAACCACTCAAGTCTAACCTGACAGAAACCTCGTAGTTATTGCTGCTCAGGCTAGTTCGACGCTGACTCCAAGCGCTCTCTCGCTGCCAGTGGTAGAACGCTGCTGCCATAGTCCTCCCGAAGACGATATAAGTTGATTTGCTTCTTCTTCTCGCCTGTTTGCTTAATAAGTGCAACCCTAGTCGACTGATGCCTCATCGCAGCCAAATAGACTTCTCCGATGATAAGCTTCAGGGTTTCCGCAACACCTCGAAGCTTTCTCCTATTCTTGACTTGCCATTCCTTGACCTCTTTCTTCATGCTTCGAGGAACAGGATCAACTTTGGTGAACAAACCCTCATCATGCTGCGCGAAGCAAATGTTAAAGGTGCTAGAGAACCAGGGTTGTGAGAAAGTCCAGCTTTTGTGGTTTTCGATCTCCCGGGTTCTTGTATCTGTAATGTGAGAACCATCCAGTAATTTTCCCGGGGCGCCATGTTGTAATACCCGCAGCAATGAACCGTTTTCTATGGTGTAGCCATTGGTACGACCATTATCCTCTTCTTGACAGGAACAAAGGCACGAATCCACTTTATGCTGGACAGCGATATTCAATCCAGAAAGCTTGTACTTGATAATTCGATAATAACTACTCGCTTCCAGCTGCCGAAGATGGGCACAATGGGTTGTCGCGTAGTCCTGGAAAGCATGGTCTCGGGAGTTGGAAGAATGCGTGGTCTTCATAGTTATCTCCCCTGGCGACATGTCTCGAGGCACGGAATCAACTTCGGTAAACATTCCATCTCTGTGCAACGCAAAACACATATGATGCATATTAGAGAACTATAACCGTGAGAAAGTCCGAATCTTGTTGTTGATCTCTCGTTTTGTGGATATCGTCACCGCATACTACCCCGAATTTGACACGCAGGCGACCATCGGGGAAATTGGGGGCTGCGTTCGAACACCAACAAGCTGCCTGGCTGCAAACCGAAACTTGTCGAGTCCTTATGCAGCTGCTCAAGAAACTTATCCCAAAGCAGTCGGGCAGCTATCAGTCAGATTGATGGGTTTGCCCTTCGTGGAGTTGCGTATCTTCACCTGGAATCTGCATTTGGCACTGGAGTAGCAGCTAAAAGCGCGCTTATGCAACATGCGGCCATGCTGGCCATGGCGAAGACCTTGGAAGAGCAGAATGGGAATAAAGTCAAGTGCTACGCACAGGATCCAGCAAACAATGGCGTTGGAGACAAGTTTCTGGAATCAATTGGCATCAACCCATTGCGCGATCCAAAAGGCTTCCTTGAGGTCGATGCTGAGACATTCATCTCGGCTAGTCCCGACCAACCAATCCGGCAGGTTATTGCCGATCTCGAGAAGCCCGCGGTTATTCTCTGGAAGTCCGTTGAGAAGGAGCCACAGGATGAGTGAGTTTTCGCCATTCGTTGCATTGTCGTGCAGTTGATACTAATACCGATGGAGTAGATCCTACGGCACGGATCCAGTCTCTTCGAGGGTTCTCGACATGGTGAAGGAGTACGAGCAATTGCTGCTCGACTATGTGGATAATATGTTTGGTAAGCCGGCTTGGTATGTGAGGAAGGACATGAACACTTGAGCTATGTCAGCAATCATCGATCGAGTGTGGGAGAGAACTTCTCTTCCGGCGTATCCAGCGGGATAGTAGCTGCGTGTTATCATCTCTTGTAGCTAGTCATTCCATTCTGAAGACACGTTGAAGACGGAATTGTGTGTATTTGGTATAGAGTATCTGCTTTCAATCAACCAGTTAACAGTAGACGACTTCTTAACTTGTATGACTTCAAAACTGAAAACGCCATCCGGGCTGTATGGTGCGCTTTCTGTCGACAACGGCCAAGAGACCTTCATGGCCTATCGATGCATCATTTACCATGTTTGCCATTGTACTGTAGGCTATTTTAGAGGTGCTTGTATATAGGAGGTCGCAACAAGACCGATATAAGTTTCGTCTAATAGGCCATAATCAACTTATTATTATCGTTACAGCCTATTGGCTACACAGGGCTCATACTCTGATATCCCACCAAAATTGCTGGAAACACTTTCATTCATCCCAGCATCCTAAGCTCCAATAGGACCGGCAAACAGGCATTCACTCCCTGGCGGAAAGCCCCCAAGCACCGCCTCAGCCACCAGCACGAATGAAATCATCCATCCTGGAGGATCACATCCCAGCGGCTATCCGTAGAGACAGCGGCTAATCTTTTATCATTTAAGAACTCATAGCTCGCAGATACAGGCGCTTACCAGGTTTCCCCCTTCCTTTTTGCTTTTCTCATCGCCTTCGTTCCTGGCCCTCTTCATCTCCTTCTGCAAGTCCGTTTTGCTTTAGCTTCTGGAACAAATCGCATCTACTACAGAATGACGTCCCCAGACGAGACGAGCCCCGATAATGACCTGCAAAAGACCCTCAAACTCTACAGTGAGGGGAAACCGCTCTTCACCCGTGCCGTGCTCGAAGACCTCGACCATCATCTCGAAAAGGGCGAAAAGAAGGTTATGATCAGAGACTACCTTAACAAAGAGCACATCTACGATCTTGAGATTCCAGATTGGTGTGCGGACAGCGCGTATGTACCCCCAATGATATCAAATGAAATGGAATAGATACTAAAAGAAACGAAGGGATACGGTCCGTATAAAGTACAACGGCATCGAGACCCTGACGAATTTGCATCCAGATGAAGATAGAGTCTCATGGGGAACGCGCACCATGATGATTACATACGGGTCCCAGTACAAATACAATGATATCACCGTCGAGAAAGTTAGAGCCGCATTTGAGCGCCAGCGGGGAGCCTGGAAGCAATCCAAGACCTGCAAGCACTTTACACAGCAGTTTGAAGGATTCACTCCGGGCCAGGTGGCTGCTATCACAAAGATCGTTGGGTTTGCTCTTGGCCCAGTTGCATATCTTGACGTGAGATCTGCGGATGGCATTGGACCGTCGGCTACGAACGCGCTCACGCAGCATATGGCACTTCTGACTATCGCGGAAATCCTCAAACAGCGAAACGGTGGACGGAAAGTCAAGTGCTACACTCAAGACCCGGTCAATAAGGGCGTCGGCAACGAGTTCCTCAAGACCATTGGAATCACCTCGCTCGACGACCCGAAGGGATTCCTAGAAGTTGACGACAAAACGCTGGTCGTTTCCATCCATCCAAACGTGCCCGTTCGTCAGGTCATCGCCGATCTCCAGTACCCTGCGGCAATGCTATGGAACACCGTCGAGGAGCCAGTGAAAAGAGAATGGGAGCAGAAAACTATGGATGATGGGGATGTCACTTGGATTTTGTAAGTATTAACCGATTCAGCTTGTTTAAGAGCATATAGCTGACTTAGGGTAGCCCGTACAGTACTGATCCTGTTTCTTCGAGAGTGGTTCGAATGGCTGAACAGTACGATCAGTTGCCGTTTGACGATGCGGATGACTGGTTTGGAAAGTTGACGTGGTATGTGAGGAAGCACAAGAAGGACGCTTGATTTTTATGTCTTACATCTATCGATACATGACGACGAGAAGCAACAATGAACTGCCTTGGGAGCATGCCGCCAAACTTAGGTATGGGACGGACAGTAACCTCTTACAGAAGACGATGCTGCTGAAAGAAGAAAGACAGAAAGCAACTATTAGTAGGAAACTTGGAGGAAATCAACCATTGAATAAAGGAAAAAGAACACATCCTGGTCAGAAGGCATTGAACCGGTGAAATTGATAGCGAGAGTACTCTCAATAACGTAGCAAATGGGCGCCGTCGGAGATGCATAAGCGTGACCATCGTGGCGAGTGCCTGTTGACCAGCGTGGTTGTTGTTGTCGCTTGAAGCGAGGAGTTTAAGTTGTCAGACAGCGCAACACTTACACCAAGCCTTTTGAACCTGTAGAAATTCTCACAAAGCAGACTGGATTCCTGTACCTAAGTAATCTGCAATTCTCCTTCCTGGGAATCTTACATTCTGATGAAAGTCAAGACGGATTAATAGTCAGCCTGATTAGTGAAGCCGACATAGGAGATACTGTAGGCTAAGCACTCATTCATATTACAGTCAATGGCTATCAATGTACTGCCCCTTTTCAGTTAATTGAAATCCTTATTCGTAATAGCCTCGTGCAGTCTGGATTATCAACTTCCTGATCCCCAATTCTTGAGCCACTGACTTCTCGTGGTCATTTTGTTCTCTTATATGTTATCCCAAGCAGTTTGCAAGACACTTCCAAGGCGCTCTTGCTCTTGACCTTCTGGCATTTGGGGGCCATTCTAGGTGGATTCAGAGAATCCTTCATGGTGTCACAGGGCATACACGCTTGACAGTGGCATGGCATGTTTGATCAATTTGGGTAGTCTACCAGTAGATTCTCATTGTTATTATCATTATCCTTTCTTCCTCCTCCCTCTCTCCTCTCTCGTAAAGAAAAGCACCAAAATCACCTCTGGTGTCAGATATCATGGATACATCTGCATTCAAGTTTCTGTATGGAAATGAAGAGCAACTCCTGGTCAACAAGAAGCAAATGCTACAAGCTTACTGGGCCGGCGACCTCCCACAGCTTCAACAAATATACCAAGCCCATAACATCCAGCTAGGAGCCAAGCTAGATTGGATGGAAAACGATGATAGGCTGACCACTGTATTTAAGTTGTTCATAACGGCCATCATTCATGAACATGCCCCGATACTGCGTTATCTCCTCTTCATGCATCCGGAAGAAGAACTTACCTACGAATTGGTTGTTCAGGGAATTGTCGACCATCTCAACCTGGAGATCACGGAGCTTGTTGGTGCGCACCAACCAGGCATTGTCAATTTGGGATATGGCCATACCCGGACGTTCTTGACCGAAGCCTGTCAGGGGGGTGGAACGTATAAGTCTCCTCCCAGCAACAAGACCCTCCCGCTGACGGCCGCCAGATTGTTGATAAAAAGGCCGTACGATAGAAGATATCTAGAATCAGAGTTCTTCCTCTATTCACTCCGAATAGTGCCTATGACATCCTTCCGAGCATAGTAGTTGACAGCTTCGCTCTCTTGTCTTTGAGGGTAATTAATCATTTCAAGGGTTCAGCCACGCCCAGCCAGGGGCCCCTTATCAAAATATTAAAAATCACTTTCGCCGTCTTACCGGCCCCCATCGACTTATCTCTCTTGCAATTGCCTCACTACCCATTAGCATGGACTTCCTCCGTCGGGGTTGGCTGCTTCTGGCCTTATCGCAAGCCTTCACTTGGGCGTCCACCACTTCGGGGTTCGTGGAGCTGGACTTGATCTTTCCGCGCAACGACACCTGCTGTGACCATCAAAGTGTTCAATATTGTACTGATACAGCAGGTGCTTCGGCAAAATATACAGTCAGCGGATAACTTGCATAGAAGCATTAAGGTCTCCGCGATTCAAGATATTTCGCAGTCAAAATAGGTATTTCATTCGATAAAATTATCAGTGATATGATTTATTAAGAGAATAAATTCTTTTTCGAACTTATCCTGAAGTAAGACGGATGGATGGATGAGCGTGGATAAATGGATGTTAGTTAACTAGTTAACTAACGAAAGGCCTGGATTAGTCAGCACATGAGACACAATTCTTTTTACAAATCTCTGCTTTGTTGTAGACGTTCTTTGTAGATTGGTTCAACAAAGAGGAGACTAATTCTACTGACTTCCATCAGGCTATATTTTTCTGCTTTGCTTAGAGAGTAGCGATTATATCAATGATATAACATCTTGCTGTCAACAACACTAATTCACCAAGTGCTACCACGTGTTAAATTTCATCAAACAACCTAGAAATACCTGCACGTCCCTTGAATAGCGACCCATGCAAGGCCCAGGAATCAACGATGGCGCTCCATTCACTACCATGGCTGAGAAGCTACATCCCAAACTCCTTAAAGCCCTCGACGTGATGGGGTTCGAGTTCATGACGCCTGTCCAGCACAATGTCTTGACCGAACTCCCCGACTGGCGCAGTGACTGCCTCGTCCAGGCCAAAACCGGGACTGGCAAGACCCTTGCCTTTCTGCTACCTTCATTGCACTGCCTACTCCAGGGCCATTCGGCACCAAGAGGCCAGGTCGCCATCTTGATCATTACTCCCACGCGAGAGCTCGCCCAGCAAATTGCGAAGTCGTGTGATCAGCTCACATCGCAACTTGCAATGCCTCTTGAATGCCATATTGCAGTTGGTGGGACGGCTCGCGCGTCTGCCCATTCGCGCTTCATGAAGGGGGCGCCGTCGATTCTTGTAGCAACCCCCGGACGACTAAAGGACTACCTATCTGAAGAAGCCACGGCTGAGAAGCTGTCTAACATCCAAACTCTGGTTTTGGACGAAGCCGACACGATGCTGGAGACTGGCTTTCTAGCTGACGTGAAGCGAATCCTCCAGCTCATTCCTCCAAAGAGCGCTGGCTGGCAAGGAATGTGCTTCTCAGCCACTGTTCCACCCAAAGTCAAGGATGTGGTCAGTGTTGTGCTGAAGCCAGGTTATACTAGCATTTCGACAATTGAGAAGAATGAAGCGCCGACGCATGAGAGAGTTCCCCAGTACCACGTGCTGATGCCGTCCGTGGCAGACACCTTCACCACACTCGCCTCTCTTCTCAAGCTCGAAATCAAAGACAACTCTAAAATCATTGTCTTCGGTATTACTGCAAACATGGTTGCCCTTTTCGCCCGAGTGTTTTCCCAGGGCTTAACTTCTTTGACAGTGCTTGAGATGCATTCCAGGCTCAGCCAGAGCGCTCGCACAAAAACCACCACTCAATTCAAGGAGGCAGCGTCCGGGATCATGTTCGCTTCAGATGTCATCGGTCGTGGCATGGATTTCCCTAACGTCGACTTGATCATCCAGGTCGGTCTGCCATCGAACGGCGAACAGTACGTTCATCGTGTCGGCCGTACAGCCCGCGCGGGCAACGACGGCCGCGCTATCATCCTCCTCACACAAGCCGAATCTTTCTTCTTGAGGAACAACCGCCACCTGCCTATCAAACCTCACCCTCAAACCGGCGCTATCAACGCGGATGCTTCGTCATGCGCCGACGCCGTCACCCAGGCCCTGTATGGCGTTGATGAGGAGGTGAAACAACGTGCCTACTCATCTTTCCTAGGCTTCTTTGCCGGATCGGGCCTGATGAGGCAGCTTCGCCTCGACAAGCCCGGTCTTGTTCAACTCGCAAATGAGATGGCCGTTAAAGGCATGGCGTGCCCTGGGCCTCCACCAATGGACAAGAAGGTCGTTGGCAAGATGGGTCTGAAGGGCGTTCCTGGATTCAATTATGGGAGCGGACAGGACTGGAGTGGAAGCATATTTAATAGACCGCGCGGTCCTCCTACGGGCAAGACTCGTGATATGCTAAGTCCTGGAGCCGGTCAAGGAGACCGTGGTGGGGTTGAGAAGAAGCGTGGAGGACATCGCGGTGGAGGACGCGGAGGGCGTGGAGGGCGTGGAGGGCGTGGGGGAAATCGGAGAGGCGCATAAGTCAAGCGCATTGTCCGAACTCTTCTCTTCTTTTTCGATGTTTTAACGCAAATCTTTCAGGTCAAACTATATATGTGTTGGGGTATCCCTTGCTGGTAGACATTCCTTGCTGGTCTTGGTCACATCTTTAGTTTCCAGGGATCGTATGAAGAAGATCTGGCTATTTGTTGACGCTCCTTTGTTCCATGCCGGCCTTAGCTAAACCATCGTTCTGAGGGTTCATACAGGAACCCCATAACATATGGCTTCTCATAGTCATAGGAATATTAGTGGCATCAATGCTGGTTGTGCCTTCACCCGTTTTTATTCGGAATACGGAGTAAACACTGGCATCTCTTCTGGGGATGGATTCCTAGTTCCTGAGACACCGTAATGATGTAATGCTATGGGACCGCGCTGTCCGACTTCCTGTAATCCTTCCGAACTGCCATCATCTGTAAAACATCTTAAAAAAAAATGATCCCATCTTCCCAAATATCTAGCACCGGTTGGAGTTCTTCTCAACCATCATGAAGAAGGCGATTGATGATGAGATGGAGGATTCCACGGCTAGGCATTGAACTTTATGGAGGATATACCTCGTCGGTAGAAGGACTACTACCAGGACTTGGTTCCCTGATTGTCGCTATTTGCATGGCCATGCCAAAGAATTAACCGGCCTACGCAAGTCACTACGGCCAAGGTGCAATAACTCAGCTCCCTAAAAATATAATGATGCACTTGGGAGATTCAATAGCTCAGTTCTCGTGTTATCTCTGCAATGAACTTTCCTTCGTTCTAGTGGGAAAACTGGAGAACTAACTTCCGCCCCTTGGGTAAGGAAATAAACTCATGATCCTGCTCAATCCCCTCGTCGTCGATAATGGATGTCGTGAAATTCGTGTAAGCTACTGCCATGACTAGCTTGATTTCTTGTAATGCGAAATTACTCCCAAGACACACCCTCCCTCCGCTCCCGAACGGAAACCAGAGTCTCCGCATGTCGTGGATTTTACTCTCTTCCGGCCGCAGCCATCGTTTCGGTAGCCATTCCTCGGCATTTGGGTAGACATCCTCGATGCGGTGCAGACTGTATGCGGAGGAACCCACTCGGACACCACCGGGAATGCCGCCATAGCCATTGAGTGAGATACCATCGTCAGTGCTCGGGGTGACTCGGAGAAGCGACTGGGAAGCGGGAGGATGAAGTCGCAAAGTCTCTCGGACGATCGCGTCCAGCAGTGGCAGGGAGTCGATGGCCGATGGGGACGGGAAGGTTGGCAAAGAGTCCTCGGCATTCCGGGTATAGAATGGATATTCTAACGTCGGTGTCAGGGTCAGCAGCTCTTGGCGCAGCTCATGTTGCAGCTGTGAATGCCGCGATAACTCCCACATCATATAGGTGAAGGTAATCCCCGATGTTTCATGGCCTGCCACCAGGTGGTCGAGCAGCTCCGACGCAATGGCAAACTCTAAAGACCGAGGGTTATTCTGTTCTTTCTCCAGAGAAGCGCGCAGTTGGTCATACACCACCGGATTCGTGTCGACGTTGACATCATTCGGCGCATCATTCCCTTCCATCTTGCGACACAGCGACAGGCACCATCTCTCAATAAACCCCAGGTACCGCTCCTCGCGACTCATATACTTGAACTTCTCATATTCGTCGAGCCATTGTTGCCACTCCGGAAGATTCAAAATATACATTGTACTATTCCTCGTCCCGAACAAGAACGACGACGTAAAATCCATCCCAACCGCCTGGAACAGCGGGAGCACATTAATCGCCTCCCCAGTCTTCGCGACCCGACTCAGAATCGGAAACAGCCGCTGCGAAAGCACCATCGCCGAGATATCCCGCAGATCCTTCGACTCCCGCAAAAAAGACTTGGAAAAGATCCTGCTCAGCATGCGCTTCCGCTGCCCATGAGCCTGGTTGTGTATCATGCCGACCATGTTATCGGTCTGAAAGTTGACAAACACTTTCTGGTAAAAGGCATCCTTCTCGAAAGCACCGGTGTAGATTGTTCGGAGACCGTGAAGGGAGTTAACGCTCAGCTCGTTTGGCCCAAGGCGCACCACCGCGCCGTGCTTCTGGTGCAGGGCATGAATGGTGCGGACTTGGGTGTTGTCAGCACCTTGTTCGATCCATTTGGATGAGATGGGTGAGGTGAAGTGTGCATTGGGGATCTTGGCGAGTGGAGAGAAAAAGCAAGGCCATACGACATATCTGTACAGGAGGGCGAGGAGAAGAATGCCTGTTGCAAGAGATATCGGGGAGATCACCATGATTGAGGATGTTGGCAATCATTCAGTGCTTGGATTTTGTAGAACCCTCGCCTGTACGACGAGAATGGCGATTCTTTAGCGCCGCGCTGTCTCGGCGCTCGCCGGGGCGAAAATAATTTTGCTGATGTGTCGGCTTACTGTTCCTTTTATTCTTGGTTTTCCCGCAGATGTACGTACTCTTCTTCTTTCCCCTCTTTAGTCAATGATACTTGTTCGTACGTCACCCTCGATGCTTGCTCCCCCATCTGACCACTGACCACTCTCTAAAGCGCAGCCCATTGCGCCTGACAGTGGACGATGAGAATGTCATCCTCGCCGTCTCGAGGGGGATCTCACCCGCCCGTCACTTCTAGTGGTAGGACCGATGAAGGGAAAAACCATGTGCAGGCAGAGTATCGGGGTACGGTGGCTGACCAGGCGGATATGAGTGCGCTGGGAAGGGACCAGGTCCTCCGGGTATGGATATTAGTCTCTGTTTTATTGCTTGAATAACGCAAATTGAAGCGAAATTTCCGATATATTTCTATAGTTGGATTTGGTTGCCCTCTGATCGCAACATCGGAGGTGGTTTTGACGTATGCCCTTATTCATCGCGATGCGACAGAATAATTTCAACTGATGAAGCGTATAGATTGCTTGGGCAAGGATTGACTGACGGAGGTACGGCGGGACTGATCTGGAGCTTTTTCATCGTTTCCATCGGATTCCTCCTCGTCTTCCCGCCTGTATTGGATTTTCGGCAGTAGTTCGAATTGGATCTACTCAATAATGCAACTTAATCCCTCGGTTGTTCAATATCATTGGTACCCTGGTGACATCGAGCCTCCATCTCGCCTCGGCAGTCTCGATCTGGAATTTGCTATGATGTATTGTCTAAATCGGTTTCTCCTCTGACTGTAAATATCTTCCCCTCCACCCCCTCTATCCTCTCCATCTTTCGCCGTCGCATGACTTTTCACCCTACACCTCTTTATCTCCATTATGACAGACATGGCCGCCATGGCCGACCTCACGGTGTACAACCTTCCAACGAGCCCTCCCAACTGGGATCGGGTCTGGGTCTTTTACATTGCATTTTGCACAACCTGGACGGCTCTCCTACTCGCCGGTATGATCTTCTGCTTGGTCAATCGTCACAATCCTATCCTTAGGGTCCGCGGTCTATCGCTATCATTCCCTGCCATCACTCTTCTTCATG
The DNA here is from genome assembly GCF_001890805.1 of Aspergillus glaucus CBS 516.65. Lineage (NCBI taxonomy): Eukaryota > Fungi > Ascomycota > Eurotiomycetes > Eurotiales > Aspergillaceae > Aspergillus > Aspergillus glaucus. Next base: position 111,616 of record NW_019170463.1, on the reverse strand, counting down.
TCTATTGGATCCTTGGACAGATAACCTATCTGATCGGCGGAATCATGCACATGGTTCTTGTCTATGACATCCAGTACTTCGGCATGGGCGTCTACTTTCCACTAGGCATCGCGCTGTTTCACGCTTCGAACCACTGTTTCCTTCACATTGCCAAGCTGCAGAAGCAGTTCGTCCATCCCGAACTCCAAACCCAATGTGGGTGCAACAGCGCCGACTCCTCGTGGATTTGCCGTCTGAGAAACTTGCAGTACATGGCCAAGATCTCCCTTTTCGTCGGGATTGGCATGGTATTTCAGGTATATTAGGGTTATTCTTAAATCAACAAATCTACGCATTACGATCATATATCCATGGCGATTGCGACTACAACTGGAACGGATGCCGATGGTACTGTGGCTCCAGAAGGCTCAGGAATCACCGTTCTCATCGTTGGCTGTGGATTTGGCGGCATAGCAGCAGCCATAGAATGTTATTGAAAAGGCCACAAAGTTGTGGTATTCGGGAAAAACTCAGAAATAGGTGGGCTAGGTGGGTTGTTATGAAATATGAGGCAGTGTCCTTCTCTAACAGTAGTCAGGCGATGCTCTAGGGATTTCGCAAAATGGCGCCCTCCTGATCTATAAATGATACTGATACTCGAATTTTTCATACATGCTAACCATGAGCCCTCAGATATGAATGGTGCAATATTGGGCAAGAAATGGGCATTGAAACACGCGATGTTTGGCATAAAACAGACTGGGAAGCAGTGAAGAACAACCCGCAGCTTCTTGCTCAACTTCAACCCAACTGGCTGTTCAACCATGACCCCCAGGCCTACGCATATGAGTAGTTTGAAACTGTGGCCAACGCGATTCTAACTGGTTGCTCATATAAGCCGTGAAATGTACCCAATGAAGGTTCTAACCACTGTGCAACGGATTTCGATGAGGAGAAATGGGCGAATGGGCCCAAGGAAGACTTGGCTATGGGCACCAAGCTGTGAAGAGGTGAACCATGATAGAGGGAAGCGATAAATGGAGTCAAGAGAAAGAGAAACAATAACGTGGTTACTCAATAAGGCCGAAAAATCGCTTCATCCGATCATAGACATAGAAACTTGTCGCCACCATGGGAGCCATTTTCACATAGCCAATGGTCAGCCCAACATAAAAACCCCTCACTCCTCTCTCCAGAAAGATACGTTGGGCTGTCTCCACAATGCCTGATTGGGCACCAACCACACTTCCGACTTGTATTCGTCGCCGAATGATATCAATTGGGTAAGAAACTGTTTGAGCGACTATGCCAGCAACTGCTCCACAACAAAGCTGCGCAACTGCAGTCAGTCGAGTGGAAGATTGTGCTTCTAGAGTATAGGGTGCAAGGGCAGGCAAGCGAAGCCAGTCTCTAATTAGGTCATGGGTTAGGAATGACGTGCCAGCATACGGAAGTATGCCTAGCATAGTCGGGGCAATTGCTCGATAAAAATTTGACAAGCCCCCGCTGACTGCCCCTTCAAAGTAGATTTTCCGAGAAACACCAAGCCAGGACGAGGGATTCTTTTGTACTGTTTCAAAGGCAAGACGTGTACGGATCAACTCAAGAGGATATGTGACAAAGGTAGAGGCCGCACCAGCCATACTTCCGCACAAAAATCGACGCAACGGTGTTTCTTTCTCAGAAGATACGATGATTGCTGCTCGGAACTGTTCGTATGCGAGAAAGTTGATACTAGCATACGGGAAGACGCGGACCAAGCTTGCTGAGTGACCTTTGAAAAGCGCAGATATACCATATGACATTTGAATGTCTCTGGCAGCCTTGATTAAACCATTCCAGTGGGTCGAATACTGCACAAAATGAGAATGAGAGGTTTGGAAGAGGATCCTGACCCTCTCCAATGGGGCGACAATAGTTTTGGCCTGCATTACTCTCACATCAGCAATATACCGTTGGTCGCTAAGGTGGTAAGGCTCACAGCACAGCCTGCAACACCTCCAGCTAGTCCATTTCGTAAAGCAATGTCCAAATTTCGACTGTCTTTGTTTGATTTTGATGTGCGATAAACATGGTGGCTCTCTTCTATCGTCGTCGATGAATCTTTCGCGGTTGGGACACTGATGCCCGTGCCACTCATTATTCTCTCAACGACCAGCAGGGGCTTAGAATGACGTGAAGTGAAGAATCAAATCAAAGTCAGGTTCGGCATATGGGACCGAAAAAAAAATCAATAATTACACCGAAAAAGCACCTCGGCAGTAGTCCGACACATTCCCCAGTACACGAGGAAGAGAGACAAGAGGAGAGTGAGGGAGTGAGGGAGTCAAGGAAAGGAGAAAAGGAAGTCTTCTTGGCGATCAAAGGGCTAAATCAAAAAGTCGGGAGCTGACCGAGTAACTACAGTACGCCAACTCTACCAAAATAAAAGACGAAACGTACCGTGGGACTACCAAGGCGCTCAAACAACTGTTTTATAGGGTCACCGTGACCATAAGGACCATCTAGGAAAATTGTTTGTGCGACCACGACTTAATTGACCCCTGTACCCAGCAAGAAAGCGAGACCGAGTTATCTCCTAACTCCGGCTGTTTGTTTAGCCCTTCAATCACAATAATATTAGTGAACAAATGAGGCTAGGCTTCATATACCCTGTAGGACAGGGGTAGCATACAACAAGCGCCGGACATTGCACGGTCTTAAGTCAGTATAGAGGATTCTACGCCACCGGTGGGGTAATCCACTGATCGACCCGGCGGAGAAGGTCGGCTTGATTGACACTTCAAGATCCTTCTGGAGCTTGTAGCATGCTTCATTTGGAATGAAGTGCGTTCTTCATAGTGGATGTCCCAATTACAGGTTGCTTCTCCTCTCCCCTTATCTCCTAGCTCCGGGGCTTCAAACGGATGAGGGTTCTACCCTACCTGGGGGCCTGTCCACTGATGGACAAGTCGGAGAAAGCTGAAGGCTGGTTTGACTGACACTTGCAGATCTACCTGGATCAAGGGGCACCCGGAACATGCTTATTTTGAACTGAAAAGCGCTCTTCGCAGTGGAAGGCCCAGCTACATGCAGCTTCTTATCCCCTAACATCGGGGCTTCAAAGGCTGTTGATGGGTAGGAGTTGTAATTGAAGTAGATGGTCTAGCCTAGCTCAGAATCAGAATGAATAGAGTTTCATCCCGCGATGCAGTCAGCATCCATCCACAAATCCTTAGGAATCAAGATGGTAGACACTAAAGTCGTTAACTGTCACGCGCTCGGTAGCTAGTAGATAAAACGAATGATATTCATATCTAAACTATTGTAGCCATCGACGAGAATATCGAATCTGGGGAAGAAGAAGAAAAGGAAATCTATCTAGGCGATGAACGGTCTTTATACACATTTGTGTGGTGCGGCTTAAGCCCTTGTTTGCCCGTATTGCTTGTATGGCATCGTTTGATATGTTGGCGCTGTTTGTCTGGCGTTGAGCCGTCACAGTTGAACTCCGCAGTCATATCCTTTTAGTACCAAGAGTAAGTCCCATGCTACGGCCTATTTTTCAGTCAAAACCAAGACGTTTTGGCTCATCGAGACCCGCCCCAAGCAACCCAGAAGAAGAGCGTGTTAAGCGTAATCTGAACACCATACACAGACACAGTCACCCAGAAAGTAATAGCACCATACCATGCGAAATGGCCATGTTACGTGCAATGCGCTTCGCAACCAGTCAAGAGGTAAAAGTTCATTTGCCCATGCTATCCAGCAGGGGAGGACTGGACGTTCGCGCTGAATGAGTATGCCGATTATAAGACCCTGAACGATGAATATGGGAATCATCATAGTAAAGTACAGCCACACAATGTCACTCATGAGCTGTATTAGCTCAGGGTCACTGCCGAACTTGGCAACATGGATGCGCTAAAGTTACTGGTGGAAAATGGTGCTAATGTGCACCGAGAGAAATGTCATAGTTCCTGGTAGATCTGCAACCGCATGAGGAGGAACATCAAATATAGCACCGCCACTTGGTCCGGGAGCAAGGCGAAGTTTGGAAGCGCCTGCAAGATGTCAGTAAACACTTTTGAGACAGGATGCGAGTACATGCTTTTATCAGGATTCAGCAACGAGGACACGCTCGGGTACGGTGGTCCGACCGTATTCTGTTTCGGTACTCCCTGGGCCGCTTCTTGCTGCCGGTTATGAAGGAAATCCAATAGGATGGCATCCAGAGGACATGTGGATGCAGTGTTTCGAATTGGCATCAAGTAGGCTGGGGGAAATTGTTCGGTCGTACAGGGAGTCGACGGTGGTGCATAAATCGAAAGCGGATTCAAGTGGGAGGATGATCGGTAGTTCTCCGAGTCATGCGCATACAGGCGGTTTGGGCGAGGAAAAGGATCAGGAAGATTATAGTGGGAGATTTGCCTCAGAAACTCAAAAGGACAAAAGACTGTAGGCTAGCTGCCAGCCTCGGGTTTATGGAATATGGTCTGTCGTAGCTTTAGGGCTTGATATAGACAATAAACTTGATTAAATAACTAAAAATAAAACACAAAATAGATAACTAGGGGTCGAGCTTAATAAGGCTGTCAAGAAGAGCCTTACGAATATAGAAGAAACCAGACATTCGGAAGTGTTAAATATTCCTCGGACGCGCTAGTAAGATCGCGACCCTCTTTTGCCGACATTATTTTTCTTTATATATATACGGTCAAACTCTTAGGGCTGTGACCGCAATCGCGCAAAGTGCAATCTCTGATGGCTCGATGGTGCTCGAGCTCCCTAGGGAGCGTTGACGAAGTTCGTTAGGGCAGTGTGAGTGGTGTATAACGCACCCTTGGCGGTGTAGTTCCCGTCGAACATCAATGGCTTCGCGCCCGGCAGCCAGGTGTAGGCGTGCTTATCCGTGAAGCCCCAGAAGCTAATGTCGGTGATTCCTGCATTTAGAGCCTCGCCGACGACGGCGCCGTAAATATCAGCCTGGAGCGTGGCGTTGAGCGTGTGGACATCCATTTCAGCGATCGCCGTTTCCAGTCCGAGCGCCTTGTAGGAGTCGACCATGTCCGTGATCACGCCCGGTATCGGGGCTACTTCGGTGATGTGCATCTGCAGGGCGACTCCGTCGATCGGGACGCCGTCTGCCACGAGTCCGGAGACCAGGTCGAAGAGTTCCTGACGCTTGCCGGGGAGTGACTCGACGAGATTCTCGTTGATGAACAGCTTGGTGTCAGGGTTTGCTGCCCGGGCGATGCGGAAGGCATCTTCGATGTAGCCGGGACCGAGTACTTTGTAGAAGTCGTTTTTGGCGTTCAGGCCGCCGCCCTTCGTTTGGAGGGCTTCGGTGACGACGTCCCACCGACCCATTTTGCCGTCGTACCGGTGCATGACTGCCTCGAAGTGAGCCGTCATCGCAGCACGAAACGCTGTGGGGTCGGTGATGTTGAGCAGGTAGTCGGGGTTACAGCAACTCGAGATGAGCCCGTGTCCCTTGACTGCCATGTCGTTGTCTTCCGCGAAGTCAACGAGGCGGTCGAGCGTGTCCCAGTTGTAGTGCCCTTTGGTCGGGTTAAGAAACGACCACTTCATCTCATTTTCGGGAGAGAGGCTGTCGAACTGCTCAGCAAGGACGGCCGCGAACTGAGGATCATTGAGGTAGGTCGGATTGATTGCCCCGGACCCGATGAGAATGTCCTTCTTGTCTGCTTCCTCCCTCAGTGGGGTGGTTCCGGTGCTGGCGAACGCGTCGGTTCCCTTGGGAGCGGCGAGAAGCGCGATGAGTGTTGCAGCACCAATGGCCTTCAAGGTTTTGTCTGACAACATGTTCTCTTCTCCGTAGTACTCAACTGTGTGACATACGACCACCGTCTCAACATCATTAAGGCTTTTATAGGTCGTTGTGAGATAATCGATGACGAGGCGGTATCACAGCGTCGTGGACACACCGTGGCCCGATCCCTACTGTGGCGTCAGAGCAGGGTACGAACACGATAGTTCTGGTATCTATACGAAAACGAGTACGCCCCTGATTCGAGGATCAACATTCGTCTTTAGCGGTCGAAAGTCTGGTTGCTGAGGTTTCTTACGGTTCCAGTTGAAGGCGCCAGCGCCCCACTCCGAGAGTCGCCCGCCTAAGCCCATGCCGAAAGCGTATACGAGCAGGAGGACCAACCCGATGCCATTAATATTCCCGAATATAACGTAGCTTAGAGGTGGAATCAAATATGGAATTTTCTTATTCGTATTCGAAAGTCTGCCATAATTAATGGTTTATACTCGGAAAATCTCTTGGCGGTTCCATTTCCAGGCCTAATCCTGGCATACCTGCTTGGAACTTTTAACCTTAGAGTCCAGTCCGATAGCCTGGATGGAGGGGAGACGGAAAGTTTTCTCAGGCTTAAATGTGAAAGTAATGCCAAGAGGGAAAAGTGATTTTTGTGCCAGCTTTCCTCAAGAGATAACGGGCAGTCATTGGCAACCTTGTTGTCTTAGATACTCTACATGTACCTCCTGTTACATGCTACCTTCTCCGATTGGCCCCAAATTTCAGATATGATAAAAGTTACAGGCAAGTTCCGGCAATATACAATACTAGCCTGTAGAAAACAAACGTTCTACCAAGTTGTTCAGATTGAGCGAACTCGTTGGTTAAAAGGTTCGCAGTATGCTAGTCGTCTCTTCCCAGTAGATGCACTCCGTGGTACAGACAGTAAGAGTTAAATAGTAACCCAGGATCCGGCTCCCCATCCTTGGTATAATTCATAGCTTAGTTGTCATTTGGAAGTTTCTCATATTGCCCTTCGCAGGTCTAACTATTTCTATCTCGTTTGGTCCCGCTTACCCAGTAATCAATTCAGGTATTTTTACCCTTTAGCATCCCTTGAAACGTGGTAACGACACTGTCCATTTCCGCATATCCGCCATTCTCCAGTAACCATGTTCCCTCGGCATGGCGCTTTTTGACAATGTTTTTTCTCGTCCTTGAATAAACTGACGATTTCAGGCTCTCCGCAATGCCGGCACTAGGGTACACCAAGACACCAAACATGGCACAGCCAGCTTTAGATGTCATGTTTGCCACGCCCTTGCCAATACCCTTCACTGCCCCTTTCGCGCCATCTTTTCGGATACCTTGGTACGGCTTTACGGCCAAGTCGCTCACAGCCTCAGCCATCCCCCATGCAAAACCTTTGCCAGCAAGGGCAAAACCACTCTTGATGTCAGTAACGGGACCGTGGTCCCGAGGTTCTTCACCATAAAACCGAGGGATATTGCGCATTCCCTCAGTCATGGCGAGTGGGATATCAACAGTCATGCCCTTCAAAGCAGTCGGCACAAAGTTGCCAAGACTCTTCATCGACGCTCCTGCCATCCTCGCAGCAAGCCTAGGTCTATGGCGGCCCGAAAGCTCTTCAGAGGTTGACGACGCGTTCGCTGTGGAAATCATACTATTCACGCGGCTGGGCCCATTGCTGGCTCCCTCCCAATCTGTCTTCTGCGGTGAGCGTTTCCCAGAAAACGAACTGCGTGCAGATCCTTTTGCAGCTTGACTAGACGCACTACTTGAGGGCCAGTCTCGGCGGCTTACTCGGTAATCTTGATACTCTTCAAAAGGCTTATAGAAAATACCTAAAATGGAAGCAGTAAGGTCCGTCGTAGTCCCCATAACGGCAGAGGCTCCGCCCGTGATAGGATCCCATCGGCAGTTTTCGATTACGATGGGCTTGAGTGGATGTCTGAATACTGATCAGTTACGCGACTCCAATGAAATAAAACGCTAAGCCATTTCAGAATCTTCACGTACATTTCCAATAGTTTTGGGTCAAGCAAATTGTGAGACACCAACGTTGCTGCCACGACTTTTGAAATCTTGATTTTTCTGTGGTCTTTGGAGAAGAACCACACTGCTGCTTGCCCGGGACATATGTCACATAGTAGACGATCCAGTGGAAGGTGCCGGTGGAATGAAGAAACTGCTGCTTGGGTCCCGGCTTCAGAATTCATCTTTACCGCAATTGCGGAGGCGGCGAGTGTGGCTCGGTCTGTAAGGCAATACCGTATACCTTCAGCCAGTGCATGAACACTTAGCTCCTTATGGGGAATAGGAGCAGGACCGGCACCCGCTGCAGCAACCATAGAACCCCAGAACGGCTGGCTTTTAAACTGTTAGCAAATTGAAGAAGGATAGGCTTTCTGCCACTCACTCGCCAAAAAAAGGGACAATGATGGTTGGTTTTGCATTCCGGAGACCACAAGCTGTCGTGCCAGCGCCTCCATGATGCACTACAACCGTCACATGTTGGAAAAGCCATTCATGAGGGCAATCTTCGATGAAGTGAATGTTATTGTTAGATGTTCCGCCCAAGTTGGATGAGCCTTTTGATATAATAGCCCGAACACCGGCTGCATTTGCCGCGTCAAGTATAGCTGTTGTGATTCCAGCGGGATCCTCAAGTACAATACTGCCAAAGCCAACATAAATTGGTGGTGGCCCGGATAAAAGGAAGGCCTGGAGATCAGTCTGAGGCTCGTATTGTGGGGTGTCACGGAAGAAGAAACCGCAGACGTCTAGAAACCTTGTCAGTTATCTCTATTGAAATCTCTTTTAGGCTGACACTGAGGTACTAACCTATATAAGGCGGCCAATCTACTGGTTTCGGGACGAGGGCTGGGGACCAGCAGTAGGTAAACGGAACCTTTAATATTTTAGCAAGATGAGGACCTTCAAACATGGCCACTTCATCTAGATCCAGCTCCTTTCGCCACTGATTGATCACATCGCCGACCCTGACGCAACTTTTTAGCCCTGTGTAACTATATCGTATTTTTCAAGATAGTCGCGTATATGCTTACCCTTGCCATACAAGCCAGTTCACAATATCGTAAGACGCATAATTTCTGAAGCTTTGATCTGCATCCTCGGTCTTCATGTTTGCCAGCGGGTGTGGAAAAGCCTTTGTGTTACTCCAAGGCATAGTGAACATTAGATGTACTGGAATGCTGAGCGCTTGGGCGCAGTGAACGTGTGCAAAGCTTGGTGGGTTGGCGATGATAGAATCAGCCACGAATGGGTGGTTTGTTACCATATCTGGCTCCACACATGACCTCCAGCATCCATCGAGCATCTCCCGGACCATGATGCGTTTGCGACGGATCTCGCCTGCCCGAAGACCTCTCATGCTAGGAATAAGGCCGGGATTTTTAACCATGTATGACATCAGCTCCGCTGGATCGCCTCCAATTGGGTAAAATTCCAATCCCGAATTCCTGACAAAACTTTCGAAAACGTCATGCGTAGCGAGGCGCACGCGGTGTCCGTACCGTGCAAGTTCATTTCCAAGGGCAATGAAAGGTTGGACATCGCCTCGACTGCCCACCACTTGGAGGACAATGTTTAGTTTGATGCTCCAGGGCCTAGTCTCTTGATCTATGGTGGGCTCTCCGTATTTTGCTCTAGGATGAAGGTCTGCTTCTGTGAGACCGACATCTTGCGTCGGTAGCTCCGAGTATTCTGGCGGCGGTGTCGTAGGATGTCTTAGGAACGGACCATTGTAGAGCATGGAAAATCCTCGCACGAGATTTGAGTCCCAATCGATATCAATGCGGCCGTCATCTGATTTAAGTGACCCGCATGTCAATATATCGGCTGCCAAGTTCCATCAACATGCTATAAGCCATCATACCGTTCAGATTACTGCCCACTTTGCTAAAATCTGAGGGCATGGGCTCCATTACAGGTTCCCCCGGTAGTTCGAAAACCTCTTCAGTACGATAGTTACTGGACATGGTTGCGCAGCTCAAAGGGTGGATAGTATGGACGAAAATAACGTTTTGGGAAAAAAAAAAAAAAAAAAAAAAAAAAAAAAAAGTCCAGAGGATGATGGAAGATTTGAAACAATGTCAGTTCTCCCTCAAGTAAGATGAAGGTGAAGGTCGAGCATAAATGCCTGGAATCCAGGTGCAACCAGGGAACGATCAGTCACTAGTGGTGGCTATGGTCTGGACTTCCAAGGGTCAGCCGCGACACCCTTTTTAACTCGGGATTAAGGTGGCCCCACTCGTACTCGTATTATCGTATGTATTGGCAATGTTCTCGTTTTCTCTCATTCAACATCTGGTTCCGCCCATGAAGCCGTCTTTTCTAGCGAGTAGTGTGGAGGTGCTAGATCCGCCAATTCATACTTCCTTTCTCAACATCTCGTCTCCGAATGTCGAGTCATATAAGTGTCTTTTTACCCTAGAACTCGATGATTTACACGCACATTTACTGTATCTATCTCGCTTACTATCCGGCCATATTTGGCCATTTCGCTCTCTACTTAGATAGAAGAGACCTCCATAAAGAATATATGGCATAATGGCGATAAAGAGTCATGTAGAACCTAAAAACAATACCCGCCCTCTGGCTCACTTAAAGGATTCTAGGCCTTGTACCCCAAGCATCGTGTGACAAGAACCTTGCAGCATTGTTCGTAAATCGAATGACAATCTAGACTTCTCTTGTCGGAAGCAACTCTGTGTTTGCTGAATGCGTCCTTCTCGAAGCACGTCGTGGCTTCGTTGACTGAGAAAGGACCTTGGATGGGTGGAAAATACTCATCGCAACCATGGTGAAGAACATTAACGTTGAATCAAAGACATACAGGTACACCTCGTGGCTGATGAGATATCCATTGTTGCCTTGGGCGTATTCAATGAGCCGGAAAATCGACCGAATGAGAATTAGAATACTGGCCACGTATAGCCCAGTCATGATGATTTCCCAAGCAGTCATGTGCAGTATCCTAGATGAACGCGATAGGCCGAAAGTCTTCTCGGTGGGATTATTGCGAATTCGGTAGTGGAAAATTGTTGAAGCTATGATGAAAATGCTGAAGAACACCAATTGTACAGCGAGACCGCCAATTGTGATGTGTTCGCCGGTGGTCATCGCGCTGATAGTTCCACTTGCCATGATCCCGCCGCCTTCATTCGTAATTAGCTTTCATCGACCCGGACGAGCATGTGAATGGAGAGGGCTAATAACCTGCTGCTTGCATCACGAAAGCGATCACATCTCCGGTGACGAAAATTGTGGTAAGCCATTTTACTGGCACCACGCTCAAACTCTCAGCGCCCAAGTGCACAATGAGTCGGCCGAGAGTCATGTATATCGAGGCTGCATAGAGAGGAGGAGCAAGAAGAATCATGATGGTACCAACTGAGTAAAGTGAGATGTTTTCTTTGTCATTATGGGCCAGCGCGCGGCAAATGTAACCTATGATTTGAACTGCAACACCTGTCAGAAATGCTATGGGCTCCCGTGGAGATCATGAGGGGATTTGCAAGGCCTGGTATTGAGACCGGTTCAACTTACAGGCTCCTCCAACGACGAAGATTGTAAAGTACCAGGATCGTGTACGAACGACCTGGTAAAGATGATAGAAAGTCATGAGGACAAACAGAACAATGAAGATGATTGCAGCCACAAGAGAGGGCGTATAGCGGTATAATTTGAAATCTATCTCTCCACCCCCGTTGGAAGCCATGATTGATGGGCGTTGGAACTGAACCAACCAACTGTGAAAGTGGCTAAGTATACTTCGACTGAGAGGAGGCGTTTCAGAGAATTGAAGGGACCGTTCGAAGTTTGTCGTCTTGAATGAGCGGCAGAAGGAGTTGACTGATATGCATTTCTGAGCGCGCTGGCTCGGTATATGAATTGAACCCTGGAGGGATTCCTTTGAGCGTCGTAATCGTATCTGGCAAAGCAGGGATGATTTTTCTTCATGTTTTGCTCTTTGTATCCGTGGTACTGATAAATCGGCACTGACATGTGTAATTTGACCCACTCGTATTCGAGTTCTCGGTTTCGCCGATCCCCATTTAGTTGGAGCGAGCTTGTAGTTAACTTATGTGGAGCGATAGGGAGCAGGTAGTCAATTGATTGTATGCATATGATTGACTAGATACATGAAAAAGGAGAAAAGGCCAACAGAGAAAGGGGATTAGCGAGTCAATGAGAATGCACGAAGTGGCTCATCATACATGGCCTGAATGCTACTCCGTAGGCTATCACCGAGATATCGTCCGACATCTTATCCAGATTGGTGATTACCCAAGGCATCAAGCCGTCCACGGGGCTTAGGTGCCGATCCAACCACGTTACCCGTAATGTCTTCGTTGTATGTCTTGAGACCTCTCACAAATCACATGATTAGTAGCTGTTGCCCTAGCATAAAAGCTCTTCCCTGCTCACTAGAATCTAACTTCTTTGTCCATCACAAGGATGAGCTTTTCATCATCGTTTAATGCAGTCCTTCTTTACTGTTATCTATCGACGAGACTGAGTAGTTTCTAGGCGCCCATTTCCCTCGGCAGTCTCTGTTCGAGATTATTAGCAATGATGGTAATGGAGATGAACTGTTGATGTAAGCGATGAACTGGAAGAAGATCTATACTAGGACTACGAAGCAAGTGATCAAGCAAGTGATCTAGCAAGTTATCTAATGAGGGGATCTTCAACAGTCTCTATTCATAACTAGCCATCACGGCCCAGGGTCGTCCAAGTCGTGCCAGTAGGTACTTCACTGGTCGTAAATATGTGATTTAAGGAGTACAGGTCTGTGGCAAATTCATGACCTCATTGGGCCATAGCATGAATGTTGACAGTTGGCTCTCATTCAGGGTACTGATAAGCGCATTGATTTTGAGTATCCCGCTTTCAAATGAGCCCCTCAGAAACCAAGTATCAACTAGAGTATTTACCAAATAGAAATGAGCAAGGATGACGAGTGAGTGTCCATGAAGGCAATTATGTTTGCTTCTCTCAAGCGACGCCAAGAATGGACTTGGAAGCAGGACTGGCCAGGACAAAATCGCCGCCTCTTCAAAATCCAACTGGATCTCCATGTCAGCAGGTTTCTCGGTTGCTGCACACCGCAATACGGAGAGAATGCGTGAATACACCGTATCCAGGATGTCCAAGGCCCCAGACTGCGCGTCCACAACCCAGTCTTGAGTCATGGATGCTGAAGGCTGGGATGTCGGCGTACCCGAGCAGCTGGATAAGTCATCCTCAGTGGGTTCAAGCGCATTCAAAGAAGCCTTTATGTTGGCGACTGCTTGGCTGGCACCTTCGGCAAATTTGAATAGGCGGGGTGAGCAATGAGAAAGTCGAGATGATGGTGCATTGAATGGTAAATCTTTCCAAAACTCATCACCATGTGAAAATACCACCATCTGCCGGAGCCGGCTGGCTTTCAACACATGCCATTGATCATTTACTATAGATGATATCCCTCGGTTGAGGTATAACCAGTTGAGATGTAAGACGTCATTTATTGAAGAGGGATTTTCTGTGGCGCTGTTCATCTCTTCGGGAGTCTCAGTAGGTGAATTGAGCTCCTGAATCTTAAGGGATGCAAAGGCAAACCCAACAAGCAGCAAAGAACCTGTAAAAACAAGTTCAGCATTGGACGGAGAGATGCAAGACACCTCTTCTCTGAAGCCTTTCAGCCCTCTTTGATGATGTTCCACAATGATTGGTAAGTCCACTGTATCTGAGTCTCCAAATCCCCCAGTCCTGTTGGCCTCAGCCTGCTGCGTAATCATGTGGATGCCCCCCAGTGCCAGGAGCAGATGCATCAGATACTGATTTTTGCTCCCAAATTCAGGGATGATCCGCTGCCAGACCATGGCTCTCCTTGGGTGTAATGACATTTGTTTCGCGGTGTACAAATGAAAAAATTGAAGGAGCTTCAAATCATTCATGGCCAGGGCCCCATGCCAATGGTTAGACTGGCTCGAGAAAACCGCTGGTAATGTCGCATTTATTCCCAATGGCTGAATCAAACCAAGCGGTGAACCTCCATCCGAGGGCGCGGAAGAATCCGGTAATAGAGATCTATCGTCGTTCCCTGTCTCTTCTCTTCTAGATCTGGGGGGTTTCTTCGAAGGGATGCGTGGGCGGGGGTAAGAGCAAGGTTCGCCTCTGGAAGAACATGTGCCGCAGGCGGGTTTAAGTTCGTCACACTTTGAGATTAGCATCTGGTCTGCAACGGGAAATCAGAAGGACTATGACTTAATGACCATACTTTGACCCTTCGGGATTTGCAAGGATAGCAGCCATCGCGAGACTTGGTGTGGCGGGCGCGATGTCTTTTCAGAAGACGTTGATTGTCCGCAGCGTTATCAGAAACCACTGAATTTGCCGTGTGTTCGTCCATTATTCGAGTGTTACAAGTTTCTGAAGGTAAAATAGAATATCCACCATGATTGGTAACTGTGTAAGGCTGGAGCCTTCCTACTGTAGCTACGAGTAGACTATGTAAAATGCGGCGAAGGACTCTGGTTGTAGGGCGGCCGACAGCAACCAGAGACGTATACACCAAAAGGGTTCCAATTCCCGTCATCCAACCACACAGCAAGTTGAGGGCTCTAGGGGCCTGAGGCAGAAGACATACCTACTGAAAATCATTCAGAAGATCGGAGTGTAATGCTTTGGGGAGGACAGAAAGATAGCAACCTTGAAGGATCATGTGGCTGAGTTCGTACTCGTATTTGTTGGGACGACTACCAATTCCACAGTGGGTTCCTACGGATGTCCCGAAACTTGGTTTTGTGGGTCTTTTAATTGTTTACTCTGTATTAATGTTGAAGTCCGGTCCACCAGGTAGATTAGGGTCGGAGACCCACCCGTATTCTTATCCAGCGTGAGACGCTCAAATACGAACACGGCAGTCCATTGACCCCTCGCATTCGTTCCTCACGGTAGCTCCATCTCAACAGCCTGGGACACCTTACAAAACAAGCTCGGTAGCCCATTCTTGTGGGGCCTAGCAACGCAATATTTAATGTGGATCAGGCTATGGCAAGGAGCGGCATCGACGATACTATTGTATTCTGTGTCTGTGTAGATGGATGAGGGTGGATCGCCTCTATCCGGCAGTTGTGTGTGGGCTCGCTAGTGCGGGCCAATCAGGAGCGGGGCATATTGAAGCCTGAGGCTCTCCAACATTTAACACTTCTGCACCACTGCAAAAGGTTGCCACGAGAGGCGGCTCATCTTCCGTGATTCTACGATCTTTTCATCTTCAACACAGATATCTCTTGTTGAAGGGTATGGCCATAACATACTCAAACTTCTCTTCACCCTACTTGCGGCAGCCAATGTGGCTTGTAGCATGGCTCCCGCCCAGACGCGCCAAAATCCTGCCATACTCGGATGTCACAACGACCCCAGTTAACGGTGTTTCTGAACCAAGTCCAAAACATCACCGCAGCCCCTAAGAACCTGGCTAGCCGCCTCTTTCAACTAAAGACAGGACACGCAGCAGTAGGGACCTACCTACACCGGATTCAGGCCCGGGACGAGGCGACCTGCCGGGGATGCGGAGCACTACATGAAACTGTGTGCCACCTTCTATTCGAATGCCGGCAGTGGCGGCGTCAACGAAGCAAGCTTTATGGAGCTCTAGAAAGGGTTGGGGTTGCGAGACCCATTGCAGCTGAAGACCACCCAGAGGGCAGGCCTTTGGGGGAGCCTAAGGCCACAAAATCCCCTTTGGAATTTCTTTCCGTCACAGACGTGGCTTTACCCCCAGGGTATATCCAACGCACAAAAGAACTGGCCGCGAGAGATGATGAGTGGGGTTTAGATGTTCTAGAGAAGGCGGACCGGTCAGGTGAAGGCTAGCATGGAGGGTAGCCTAGGTCCGGTGAGATGATCACGAGGAGACCTTGGGTAGCTCGAATGCCCTACGCATATAAGCGGTCTTAGGCGAGGAAAAACGATTAGAAGGTTTAAAGATGGGGAATGCGCTTCCAGGAACAGATAGGGGCCGAATATACTGCCCATGGAACATGGTCTGTCATAGCTTTAGGGCTCGATATGGACAATAAACTTGATTAAATAATAATAATAATAAGACGCAGCCACCAATCAACATTGATGATATGCTCTTCACTGCCTATCATCTCATAGCTGTTATACACCAGGAGGCATGGACTCGTTCCAGCAGCAGGTGAATAGCATGCTCACATGATCGCCCTCTGCGGCCACCAATGTGGGTCTGTGGTAGGAGACTGTGCGCTTCAACCATATAGCTTATGCGGGTTGTAATGACTGCTTCTAATGCTTTTCTGATTGTGTTAAGCAGTGCAATGGGCCTGTATGCCTTTGGGTCTGCATAATCAGGTTTGCCGGGCTTCCGCAATACCACTGTAGTTGACTTTCGGAAGTGCTCTGGGCAGTATCCTAAATGCAGGCAAGCATCAAACAGATTAGTGAGATGGCCCAGGAAGGCCGGAATGGCTAGAGCGCGATGTAGTGTCAGATTTGGTATCCCATCAGGGCCAGGAGCCTTGTTTGGCGCAGCCCGCCGGACTGCCTGACAGACCTCTTTCTCTGTAATGGCAGGCATCTGTAGTGGTTCAGGGTATTCATAACCAGGGATGTCTGAGAGATCTGCTTCAGGAGGTGGGGGAAATAGCGTCTTCCGCAGTGCCTGTGCTTTCCTTTCTGGAGTGTCATATGTTTGGTCCCCTGCGTGAAGAGTTGGTGTGTAGGTTGGTTGGACACCTCGGCGGCGGCGTGCCCAACGGGCCAGTTTCCAGAAGCCCTCTATTGATTCAGTTGCATCCTCCACGCGGGTACGGTGATTGTCTCGGTTTATCAATTATGATATATATAACTAGAGTTCAAAGTATCAAAACAATATTCAGAAAGATTTAAATTTGATCTGAAATTTTGATATTCGGAAAAAAGAGTGGGTAGATTCTTTTGGAACAGAATGTAGCTCCAGACAGAGCCTACACCTGAATTGAAGAGAAAATAGGCAGACCGTCACTGCTAACGTTCAGATCATTGTGTCTTCTTTGCCTTCACCTTTTCCCCTCTTCGGCGCTTCAGGGCTTCCGGAGTGTATTCGGTGTCAAGGAGGTAGTCCCACCAGCGGAAGCTGCTTGAGTAGTTCCCAATGAATTTCTCATGGTGGAGGTCGTGATGATCAGCACCAGCCCAGAAAGACAAAAAATGGTGAAGACTCCAAGGAAATTCGTAGCCACTGTGGGCATCGATAGCCTGGAACAAGCGCAACACAATCCAGATATACATAGTGAGAATATGCAGGTTACCGGTGAAAGCACACCAGAGGATCGGGCAGCTGACGGTTCCGAAGCCGAGAATCATCACTTCAATAGGAGAAGCATATTCGGCGGCCAAACCAAATGGTGCGGAATACTGATGGTGAATTTTGTGAATAGCCTTGTAGAGTGGACCCCAATGAAGAGCTCGGTGGAGAAAATAGTGCCAAGTGTCCTCCATCACAAAAAATATTGCAATTTGATATGTTATAGTCCAGAGAGACGGAAAAGGAATCGATGTTGATAGACCGCAGAACTGGGCCATTGGGTGGAAAAGCCTAGAATAGCCGTTATTATTCAATCGGCCGAAAGGCAAACGTCAGGTAGAATACCACTCCGTCGAGGGCAGGAACATACCAGATTTGAGGAAGTTCGACGGTGAAGTGGCTCAGAAGCACAAACTTGGCGCAATCCCATTGTTCGCGTAATGAAGGTACTTTGTTCTGAGGCAGAATGTTAGTTTCGATGGCGGCTGGAATTGGGTTGATTTCGGCTAGTGCCAGATGTTAGGCTTGCCACTTACACTTTGAATTTTGTATCTCTTGAAGAAACCCAAGCTATCGATGAAAACCCACGGAAGAGAGCGGCCGAAGTAGAACAACTCGTGGACGGCGAAGGACATTATGCCAGTGGCCAGGACATCATTCTGCATCCACGCATACCATGCAACCCACAATCTCTCTGCCACGCTCAGGTGGGTATTGGATTTGGTGATATCCTGATATTGGCCCCAATAGGTGCCGGGGGGCAGCACGGTAGAATTCCTAGGAGAAAAAGGGTCAATATGCGACAAATTCCACAAGAGTATAATTCAACCACCCTGGGGGGGTGGGGGGTCGCAAAAAAGCGGAGGGGACACATACATTGTGGTTCCTAGCAGGTCTTGAATAAGAGAGAAGAAGCAGAGGCTGAGAGAAGGAGAAGACTATTTCATGAAGAGGGGAGTAAAAAAAGAAAGGATCTGGGCGAGAGTACTATGTGCTATGTAGTGTACAGTATATTCCCCCCTACTACAGAGTACTCTGTATTGAATCCTAATCCTGCTAAATTGAACATACCACTACGGAGTGGACATACCACACGCAGGGGGGTTCCAGGCAGCTAATCACAGGCGGGCATTTACGCATTATCCGGTTTGGTGGGACTCGGATGGCTTTCGGCCCGTGTGGGCTGACCTTTGCGGCGCTGATTAGACCTGGCTTTGAACCTCCGCATGGGTCCCTACCCCGGAACCTCGAACCTCACCTCAAGAGGTGAGGTTCAACCTCCACCGACCCGCATGAACCTGCATATGCATAATTTCTTGACGCCTTTCCTCTTTTGGCTGGATAAAATTGATGATTCATCTCTGTTTTTTACAGCTGTTCCGTCACCCTGTTGTAACGGCATGAACCACCTAACTATATAAGTGAGCGCAGTACTAAGCCTGTCGGCTTAGTATCCTAGTCTTTTGCTCCTGACGCAGCGGTTATCTCTCTGGAATGCGCCCTAGATGAGTGGCCGTGACAGTTACCATCAAAGGATCTATTCGGATCTTCTGGAAAGATCATCAGAGGGAATTCCCTATTCTTGCAAGCATTGCCCGTGATATTATGTCAATTCCAGTGACTGGTGCTGGAGTTGAGCATCTTTTTAACTCTGCCCGGGATGTATGCCACTACTGCCGGGGGTCATTGAACCCAGAGACTGTTCGCGATATCATGTTATACATGTGCACAACAAGATTTGATATCAAGGAGGAGCAGCGGCTGATTCTCCAAGAGTATCTTTTAGACCATGAGATGGCCGCTTCAGCTGAAGCACTTGATGTCCAGACACATGCTTTCAAGGCTATTAGTGATGATGAGGAGGATGTCAAGATATGTCTTGATACACCGGCTGCGACATCAATTATGCAGGCAACCCCGGATGTACCGCCACTCTCAGCAGTCACCGCTGGAAAGCGGCCTGCAGTTACTTCTGACAATGAGGAAGACTCTAATGCTGATGAATTTGCGGATCCAGATAAGAACAGGGCATCACCCTCCCCTGACTTCCCTGATACGCAGCATCGTGTATCAGGTAGAATACGGAAGAAGTTGAGACTACTGGATGGGTATATAGCTTGATTACTTCACTCTTGACTCTTCAGAACCATAACCAGACACTGTACTATAGATATAATGTAAACCATTGATAATTGAAAGCTGAGCCCCTAATTCGAAGCTGAACCCATGATATTGTGACGGCTTGACACTGCGTCAACGGCTCAGTGCTGCGTCAATGGCTGCTGCGTCAATGGCTGACACCGACAAACGGCACCAACATACTAGACGAGTGGTGATGTCAAACAAACGCTTATAAAACCTCCATTTCCTGTAGATAGATTTCCTCTTCTCTTTCCCCCCCAGATTTGATATTTTCGTCGATGGCTACAATAGCTTAGATAGGAACTCCGTTCAATATTATCTTCTATTCCGAGCCCGTGACAATGTGCCTGTCTGGTATATTGGCACCATCAAGGATCATGGTTTGCCAGTGTTGGTGCAACGAATGCAGGTGGGTATGGCGAGAGAAATGGGTGGTAGTGTGGAGCATAGGGAGTTGCAGACAAGCCATTCACTGTTTTTGAGCCAACCAGAGGTGACTTAAGGATTATTCTGGAGGCTGTTGGGGCATTTACAGGGAAGTCAGGGCCCCTCAGGGGGTAATGAATCTACATTGAGTGGATGTGGTGATGTGATAGCATTACTGAAGGCCACACTCTGGCAGCCTTTCATGTGATTTAGATTTGGACTACTTCTGGCCCTTGGTCATATATTAGGAAAGTGCATTCTCCTGTTTACTTGGGGAAGGAGGCTATGGAGGTTCAGATTCAATTGATCTAGTCTTGAACATCAGTTTGACAGAAGTTTCACACCATAGCAGCAGTACTGCGGTGGACTGACACGATTCAAGATGTCGCGGGCCTCGCGACCAATCAGAGCCTGACTTTCCTGCCTATCTACAGCATACGTGTACAACTTACGGCTGCCCGAGCATATGCATGGACGGATGCAACTATATGATGATAGGATCGGGGGACTATGGCTATGCAGCCAGCATCCTTTTGACTATGGCCACCGCATACATGCATTATGCACTTTGTACTGCTTTTGTCTCTTTGAACTTCTTTCGCAACGACCTTGTCACCTTCCCCTTTGCGACTAGTTGACGGCCGCCAGATTGTTTATAAAAAGGCCGTACAATAGATAGATATCGAGAATCAGAGTTCTTCCTCTATTTACTCCGAATAGTGCCTATGACATCCTTCCGAGCATAGTAGTTGACACCCACTCATCACCCTGCTCACCCACTGATCACCCCAACACTCACCCTCAACTCTAGAGGCATCACCTCAATCACCTGCACCTAACTAATGCTCACCCGGCCATCACCCTTAGAGCGGCAACGAGAAAAGGGCAGAATTGACGGTTGGCCGCACTTAACATGTGGCTTAACTGCGGATGATAGTTCGGTGGGTGTCTCCCGGGTGAGTTAAAGGGTGATGCCGCTTGTCGGTCGCGCGACCAGGGGTGAGTTAGAGTGAGTGCGCTATAGATGAGGGTGAGCCATCACCCAATGTCGCCCAGCGCCGCGCAATCTCAATCCTTTGGAATCCTTCTAATCCAATGGCGTGCTAAGCCACTGATCATTGGCTGTCCTTTTCCAACTTCAAACACCGAGCTATCTTGGCATCTGCACATAGCCACAAACAAATCTTTCCTAAAAAATGATGCAACATAGGCGGCAGCAAGGCACGTAATTCACTGCGTCTGCTATGGATCTGTAAGTAGAGAAGCAGAGCAGTGAATCCAGCACTGTCTCAATATCAATGTGGGATATCAGAATGATTGGTTGAGGCAGGTTCCATGAGTGCACAGAGTAGGAAGCGCCAAAGGGAAAAAAGCAAATGGGCCATGGATTCTCATCGGTGTCTGATTTGGCTTGGCTGGGGACCTGGGATTACGGGTACGGGTACGGATCAGTCCGAGCAGGCCGCCTCTGGCTAGGCCCGATCAGCCAATCATCCGATAACTTGTCTACAATGAGTAAAGCCTTGACAAGTCATCAATGCTCTTGCAGCTGTAGTTTTTGTCAGTTCTTCCACCAGCCACTTTGCAAATACTCTATAACGCATAACGCTGTACCTCTTCACAGGCCGAGAAATATCTATGTTGAACGTGACAATCAATGATGGCGGTATATCAACATCATTCATGGAGACCTACCCAGACCAAGTGCCTCATTCAGCGCTTGTCAAGTCCTGACTGCAGCCTGGGAGAGCGGAGAGCCTTGACAGCGCTGTTAACCTGCATGATCCGCATTTTTGGGCGTGACCCAAAATCATACAATGCGGAGGCTGCTGCACTCTCATCCATTATTGATGCCAATGAGTACCACTCCCTCATATCAGGCTTTGCAAACGCCATCATTCGAGGCACTACCGATGGTGATATCCTTGATCCAGATCTCCTGACAAACTTCGCATATGCTCTCCGTCGTGCTCCTGCTACCTTGTCTGCTGAGACCGCCAAACTCGGGTCAGTGCTTGATAGTCTGCATCAGAGGCTAAATAAGGCAAGCAGTCGGACAGAACTGGAAACTCAGTACCACTTGGTTTGCACTATTTCAATTGTATTGGATGCCATGGTCGACATTAAGCTCTCTGGACTGAATCGAGAAATAATCCATGAACCTCTCCTGCAACAGCTGAGGAACCTGAAGGATAACTCGGAACCTCGTCTTTCACATGCTGCTAGTTATGCATATGAAGCTCTACGTTCCGTACCTGATGATGAGGGTCCTTACCAGGCACTACTGCGCCATACCAGCATGCTCATTCAGGCAACGGCGAAAATTGCTGGCGCCATTCCAACAATGGACCCCATGAGGATTGTTGATGCTGCTCCTGATGTGATGAAATTGCTCGCTCTCTTTAAATATTTGGTTGATGCAACTCACAGCGCCTATACCGGTTCCCAAGACATACAAAAAGTGGTTGGAGACATGCGAAACCTATCAAAGAGCAACGGGTGGTACATAGCTCTTCGGTACACCAGCCTGTTAATCGCGGACCGACAATTCCCGATGTTGAAAGATTTCATTGAACAGCAGCGGTATGACAATGAAGATCATTTCTGGTGCGGCTTGTATGTACGGCTTGAACAAGCATGGGAAATTGGAGATTCAACAGCTAAGACTCAAATCATTGATCTACTAGATCAAATCATTCCCCAAGGGAAATTGCAATCTTCATATGTCAAAATTTGGATTCGACTGATTGCCGAAACACTCAGTCAGGCTCACTGGAAAGATCTTGCCTCGGAGAGACAGCACTTTATTAGGCGATGGAAAAACAAGAACGGCCAGAGCAGATTACAACGCTTCAATGTGCAATATCTATGCATGGAGACTCTTCCGACAGACCTGTTAGACAGAGCATGGTCAGAGTGCAAAGAAGCCCATAAATTCTATGCTGATCTTCAGATCCGTGAATATTACAACCAGGGAGGACGCCTCGAAATTAGACGCCTTTCTGGAAAGCCACTGGACATGGCCCAATGTTACATCAATCTCTCCATCACCGAGCACGCACGGGAGAATGACAAACAATTATCTGATAGAGCAGCACGGTCTTCTGATTTTACCCTTTTCAGCCGCATGAAAGTTCCGACATCAAATACAGACAAGAATGTGACATTGCCTAAGTTGTTTGAAAAGTGGAATTGCCCTGATGGCACCGAAGCTCGACCCAAGCGGATCTTGATACGGGGACGTGCAGGAGTGGGGAAAACAACACTGTGCAAGAAGATTATCCATGACTTCCTGCATGCTCAGCTATGGGCAGAATACTTTGACCGCATCATCTGGATACCTTTGCGTAGTTTTAAAGGGACAAAAAGTTTGAATGAACTGCTTCATGAAGAATATTTCGCGTTGCAAGGAGAACGAGCTTGTCTAGTTTCAGCTCTGCATGAGGCTATATTTGACCCGACTGACCAGAAGACTCTGTTACTCCTTGACGGCCTAGATGAAATCTCTGGGGAACGGCATGTTTCTGGAATCGACCTAATAGAAAAGCTTAAGGACCTTTTAAATCAACAAAACGTCATCATTACATCTCGACCATACGCAGTGACCTCGCCCGATCTGAATTCATTTGATTTGGAATTGGAAACAATTGGATTTCGCCCGGCCCAAGTGCAAGATTATTTGGCTAAAGTTGTGCAAGATCAAACGTCAGTGGAAGAAATCCGGGCCTTTATCAAAAGCCATTGGGTGATGCAGGGACTTGTGCAGATTCCGATTCAGCTAGACGCACTATGTTACAGTTGGTACAAGGGATTGGGCCCAGGAGGTGCACCACAGACCATGACCGCACTCTACCAAGCCATTGAGGTGAAGTTGTGGAACAAGGACATCTTGCAATTAGGTAAAGGAAATGAACAAGGACCGCTCAACGGCTCTCGATCCCGAGAGTTGCGAACACGCTCGCAGGTTGAAAACCTCATGGAAACTGAGATGAAATTGCTTGAATTCCTTGCATTTACTGGCCTGGTTAATGACACAATTGAGTTCAAGCAAGCTATTCGTGATATGGTATACGAGCAGCCCAGTTTTTCTGGGATGTCTGATGACATCCTTGACAGAGTTTCATTTCTGCGTACATCAGACCCTTCAGCTGATCATGAAGTCCGTAATTACCATTTCCTCCATCTGACCTTCCAAGAATTCTTTGCAGCACAATATTTTGTACGATGCTGGGTATCCAACACATCACTATCCTATCTCGAATTCAACCCAGCAGATCAGAAAAGCGAAAAACAGACATCACCCAAAAGCTTCATTCGACAAGAGAAATATAGCGGACGCTATGACATATTATGGCGGTTTGTGGTGGGGCTACTCTATGATAAGGGCGAAGAGGAATTATGTCAATTTCTTGAACTGCTAGAGAGTGAACCACGAGACCTGTTGGGGCCAGCGCATCAACGGCTCCTCATGCATTGCTTCAGTGAAGTGCCTCATTCAAAAAGCAAATCCCGACTGGAGAATCACCGAGTTCATATGGAACATCAATGCCGACTGTGGTCCTTTTACGAGTATGAACTCCATAAAGAGATGCATATGTGTCGTGAAGCAGAGTTTCCTGAGAAATCTTTGAACAGAATGCTTGCACATGAGCCAGTTGATGTGAAGACTGCTATCTTGCGAGCCTTGCTTAGCCGACCACATATTTCGTCAAATCTACTGGACCTGATAGTTAGTTTTCTAAGGGAAAGTGACGGTAATTCTGAAATCAGAGAGGCTGCCATTGAAGTTTTAGGCCGGCAGTCACCCCTACCAGAGAACGTCTTTCAGGCTCTGGTATCCCGATTGGACGATGGTGATTCT